>NC_045732.1:25634145-25787031 GCF_009834535.1 Camelus ferus
CGCCAGTCCTCCTTGCTGCTCCTCCCCGCGGGACCCGTCCCGCGCTGCTTTGCCTTTTGTTTTCTTTTTTCCTTTTCTCCTACCAGATTTTTGGCGTCTTTATCTTTTGAAGAGGGCGATGTTCTGTCAGAGTTCTGCAGGTGCTCTGGTTGGCTGAGTGGGTCTGTAGATGTGGGTCTTGGTGTATTTGTGGGAGAGGGTGACCTGCGAGCGTCCTTCTACTCCGCCATCTTCTCCGTCTCTGTAGGTATGACTAACATTTAGGATAAGTTGACTTTATGTAAAGGAGATTATTTTTGATAATCTGGGTGGGCCACATCCAATCAATAAAACGCTCTAAAAGCAAAATTGAGGTTGTCCTGAAGAAGAGTAAATTCCACCTCCAACTTCATTTTTCTCCTTCAACGTCACGTTGGCTATTCGTAAACTGTGCAATCAGTTTGTCAGTATCCACAGAATAATGTGCTGGGCTTTTGACTGAGACTGAGACTGAACTGAATCTATAGATTAAATTAGGAGGAACTGAAATTTTGACAATATTGCATCTTCCTATCCCTGAATTTGGAATGTCTATCCATTTATTTAGTTTTTTAAAAAAATTTTGTTCATCAGAGTTTTGTAGCTTTTCCTTATGTAGATCTTACATATATTTTGTTAGACTTATACCTAAGTATTTCATTTGGGGGGGTGCTAGTGTAAATGGTATTGTGTTTTAATTTCATATTTACTTGTTCATTGCTAGTACATAGCAAAGTGATTGACTTTTGCATTTTGACCTTGTTTCCTATAACCTTACTATAATCACTTGTTAGTTCCAGGAATTTTTTGTTGTTGACTCTTTCAGGTTTTCTACATAAATGATGACATCATCTGTGAACAAAGACAGTTTTATTTCTTCCATCCCAATCTATATACCTGTTATTTCCTTTTATTGTCTTACTGCTTTAGCTAGAGCTTCCAATACAATGTTGAGAGGGAGTGGTGAAAGGGAATATCCTTGCTTTGTACCTGATCTTTGCAGGAAAGCTTCAAGTTTCTCACCATTAACTATGTTAGCTGTAGGTTTTTTGTAGAAATTCTTTACCAGATTGAGGAAATTCTCCTTTCTTTCCTCCTAGTTTACTGAGTTTTTATCATGAATAGTTGTTGGATTTTGTCAAATGCTTTTCCTGCATCTATTGATATGATCATGGGACTTTTCTATTTTAGCTTGTTGATGTGATGGATTCCATTAATTGATTTTCAAATGTTGACCCAGCCTTGCATACTGGATCCCTCTGGAGTGTTTAAGTCTCAGAGTTTTCCACATTGAGCCTCCAGCAATTTACCAATTACAGTTCAAGTTTTCTTACCCTGGAAATTTTTTAAATCATTATCTTGGTGGTGGTTACATACATTAAATTGTACACTTAAAATTGGTGAGGTTCTTTTGGCATGTAAATTGTACTTCAATAAAGTTGATTTTGAAAAAAAAGAAAACTATCCCAGAAATCTGGAGAATGTACATGGGAAAAGAAAATTTCAATTATTCTTAGCTTTACAATCTACCAGTTTTGGTGGGATTTATACACATAATAAGATTAAATGAAAAATTTCTTCAAACAAATAATCCTTATTTGTATTCCGTAGTATATATATGTTTCTTTTTGGCCATTTGGATTCATATAGAAATCTAAATACTGATGCCACCTAAGGTCAACAATTTTAGTATAACTAATTATAATTGTACTATGGTAATTAAGTTGTTCAATGGCCAAGCCAAAAGCAAAAAAAAAAGGTTTAAAAAATGAAATTATTTTATATGCCTTTCCAATTTGAATTTAATATGCACTACTAAACTATGCAGAAAAGGAAAAACATTTCAATTTCAATCTCTTCAATCTTCAAAATTACTGCAGTAATACCATGGTTAAGAGTGTTGAGCTCAGAGCCAAATTATCTGGGTTCAAACTTACTTCTATGGCTTATAAGCCATGTAACCTAGGGCAAATTCCTTCATTCTTCTGTACTTCAGTTTCTTCATCTGCAAAATTAATATAATACTTACAGGGTTGTCATACTGGCTAAATGACTTAGCATTTGGAAAACACTATAAATTATTTCCATTATATAGTAGGCATTAAACAAATGTAGCTATTATTATTACTTACTGTCTTCCACTACCACTGGACAATTAAAAGTGTAGCTATTCAAAACCCAATAATAAAAATAAAGAGAAATGTAAAGAAATGCTATGATAAAATTGGCTGTGACAGAAACAAAATCAACTCTTTTGAGGCAAGTTATTACATCTCTTCAACTCTCAATGTTACATTTATTCTTCTGCATGTTTCAACTTTGTTTCTGGCATAGAAGTATTTACACTTTAATATTATTTGCTGTCATATTTTAAAAGTTTTATTTTAAAAGTATGTCCTAGAGACTTGGATGTATCAGAGTACAATTTTCATAAATAGGACAGTTCTGCCTCATTAGTTTGAATAGGAATGAAATATATCTGGATTACGGGTAGGAGGTTTGAAAATCATCTACTAAACTTCTGGAATTACTAATAAGTTTTTTTCTTCAGGAAGACAGAACCTTAAAGACAATAAATTTCTGGCTTGTACTCAACAGGTTAAAGGAAATTGTGTTAGTATAGAAAACAATGTTTTTTAGAGTTGTCTTGCAATCACATCATTTTACCAAAAGAGAAAAATATAGATAAACTGAAATTGTTTATAATTTTTTTTAATTTTAGGAGCAATAAATACTTTCTGATGTTTCTAATAATATTCATACTATTTCTGATACACTGCATATTAAAGTGACCTAGAACTTGAAAACAATAACTTCTAAAAATGATAACAGATTAGATTCTGGGATATAACTTTGAATTACAGGGAATAGTTACTTCATATCATCACTATAGCATAATGATATTTGGAAATTATTTTATTTCCACAGTATTTCACAAATACTAGGAAATAAAGGCCTTTTACCACTCACCCACACAGAAAGATATAAACAGTGAGATGGGATGATAGAAGTGAGGAAATGAGGACAAAATGACACTTAAATTATTATAAAAAATAAGCAAAAAATTTTATAGTCAATCTATGAGTTTGTATTTACATAATTAAAGATTTTAATGCCATAGATCAGGACATTATTTGGAGAGAGAGAGATATAAGTGATTATATATATATACACAGACACATATAGGAGATTTATGCACAGGTGATATATATTCTTAACCACCCACTGGGATTTCAAGACCGTGCTGATATGATAAATTTCATACATATTGGTCAGAGAATTTCATAGTCATAGATAGAAGACACAAGAGTGGAAAAGGGTTTTGGCATTTAGTTTCAATGCTCTTAAATTTAACTTCTTTTTCATTCTATTGCCTATTGTTTTTGTAATGGATGGCACTCAAGTGATTTTGTGACCTTTCACTTCAGAGGAAAGATATTTGCTCTCCATCTTCAAATTTAGATAATCCAATGTTTAAATGATATATAATATGAACTATAAAGCTCTTATTCAATTTGATCACTGAATCCAAAGGTAATGTGCTATATAGTGACACTACACAGAACATTACACTAACTTATGCAAGGCTTACTCTTTCAAGAGGCTCATATATCCAGAATGTAGCTTAGAAATATGAAATTATTTTTAAAGCTTCTGAGCATTTGAAATCAATGTCATACATTCAGTATCCTTAACATAAAGAAAATTCTCTCAGGCCATCACTCATACCTTCCTTCTTTTTTCTTTAAATATTTTTCTGTACTATTTGGTTTTCAGATTATTTTACTTAGGAAGCTTAGGAAAGCATGAAACTGAAGCTCAAAAATTGGCATACTGATGATTATCAGAAATGATAACTGCTAAGCTGAAAGAGCATGAGATGTCAGAAAATAATTCTAATAGTTTGAGAAAAAACAATATAGAGGAGCAATATGGATAAATTTGGGGTGGATAATGAGTCACGTGCATTCCAACCCTTCTCCCCAGCACCCCCAGGTTATAGTTGCCTTTTAACAATGCTTTTAACAGTGGTAAAATAATTGATGCACATATTTATAGCCTTCACATTTTATAAACAGTTCACAATTTTGATATATTTTTGAAGTCATCATAGTATTGTTCAAATGCTTCTTAGATTTTTTTTAATCTAAGACTTTGGGAATTAAAGGGTAAATTTGAATTATCAAGACAATTCACTTGGCCTAGAGTGGAAACCACTCCCTTCCTTGTGGGTGTGCTATTACAGAACATTTCATGTTGCCTGATTATTACTGAAAAATGATGTATATGATAACATCATGACATGTGTTAGACACAGTGCACTAAAGGAGTATTGTATAAAACAGCACCACCGCTGCTAGCAATGTCAGCAGCTTAGAAATACTTTAATCCTCATATCTTTGTCTTTCACACAAACAAAACAAAAAGATCAAAGCCTTTAAAAATTGTCCTTTGTGTCTGTGTTTGCCAAAATGACATGTTGTTTGTGTCCTTTATTCTCTGATGTCGCTGATGCTACAGAATCATTTGATGATAATTCTTGATGCCGTCTAGTCTAGTCCAACCCTCTCATTACATAAATGAGGGAAAAGACTCAGAGAACTCAGGATATGTTTCCCTGCACTTCTCAACTCTGGATAGAGCACAGATTTAAATTTCTTCATTTTTCAGCTTTTTTTTTTTATTTTACTATGACTCTAAGTAAAAATAGGTTCTTTAAAGATATATCCAGTTGATATGGGTCTGCAGGGCTAGGATACCCTGGCAACAGATTCTTTGCTTCCCTTGGAATAGAAGCTTTCCTCCTTTGATCTGAATTAAGTCCTTTTCACCTGCTCTAAACTAGAATGGACTTGACTTCTTGGTTTTATTCAATTCAAAGCTGTATATCTGAAGCTTCATTGCTAGCCAGGGTTTTTAGGGATTTCTTTATCTGCCTAGGACGAGAGTTGCTAATTTTGGATGCAGAATCACTTATAATAATGTAGCTAGCAGCATCATGCAGTTAATATGTGTCCTGAGTAATTTTCATGCATTAACTCATTTAATCATCTCATCTGGGACTATTATTACCCCTTTTTTTGCAGATTAGGAAACTGAAGCATAGGGAGGAGGTTAAATAAATTGACCAAAATCACATCACTAGGAGGAGGAAATGTGGACTCATACATAGGCAGGCAGGCAGGCAGGCAGGCTTCAAAGGCCACACATTTTAACTACTACCCCAAACTACCATCCAAAGGCTTACAGCTGAATACTTAATGATCCCATTACAGCTAGGAGGTACGTTTCTACATTATTTAGGAAAAAAAATTAAACAAAGTATTTATTACAGGAAGGTAGACAGACATCTTTATGTGAATAAAGTCCTTGTCTATTTTTCTCTGCCTCAGCTGTTGATCTGTTTGATCAATGTTGGAAAAAGCAGCCATGATGAAAATGGACAAAACCTACTCCAGCGGGGCCCAACACACAGAAACAAAACAAATAAGCATGCATACCAGGTGGTAAGAAGCACCACAAAGAAGAGGGTCAATTTTACTTGAGTAATCAAAAAAGCCACATCTGTATTTGAGATATCCTAGTTATTGAATAATTCTTGGCTAAATGACAGTATTAGCAACAGTGTCCAATCTACCGATTACATTAGGCTCATATAGTCCTATTTTGGTCACAGAAAGGAGATCAGACTGAGCTGCCTGCCTTTATAGCTGTAGTTCTTTGCTCTCCTTGAATTGGCTGGAATCACCCCTTTTTTGGGCAAACCCTACCATCTATCACTGCTGACTATGGTCTTTCAGTTTTGATCCAGTTACCTTCAAAACCCCAGTTCTCTAATGGTCCACCTACCCTTTCAGTTTCTTTCTGTTGTTTCATAGTAGGTGGGGAGGTGGCACACAGGAGCCTCCAAATCACCCATATACAAAAAATAAGCCAAATCAGCAATTGTGAAGAAAAACAAAGGAATTTATGCTATATCTTGACAAAGATTTGGGTTACACAAGTGTAAGCATTTGTCAAAATTTAGTTAAGTGTCCACGTAAAATCCATGCACTTCACTATGTGTGACAGTTACTTCAAAAGAAATAAGAACTTCAAACAAATAAGGATATTTGTGTTGAAATACTTAGGGGAGAATTGTACAGAAGTCTGCTATTCACGTTGCAGTGTAATTATTAGCGAAAAAGATGGGCTGCTGGTTGGATAAAGTGATGAATAGATGATAAATAAATACAGTCAAATGTTAATGATATAATCCAAGAAGGAAGTATGCATGTGTTTAAAACTCTTTCAATTTTGCCCTAAATTTGAAAATTTTCATAATACAATGTTGGAGGGGGCGCCAAACCACAGACAGCCAGTATATTATCTCACGGATTATTTTTTTTAATTGAGTATCTTTGACATATAACATTGTGTAAATTTAAGGTATACATGTGTTACTTTGATACATTTATACATTGTAATATGAATGTCATTGTAGAGATATTTATCACATTATATAATTATACTACAATACTGTTGTCTATATCAGGGATTTTTTCTTAGGATAACTGTACCCTAAGGGTTCCATGGCTAGAATTCATGGGATGTGTACACTTGGATTGCAAAAAATCCTACATCTTTATTTTCACAAATATCCAACTAAAATTTGGCATTTCCTTTATATATTTAGGCAATATCCTATAGTAGCTTTAATAGTACCTATGAGGTTTTCACTAATAGATTTAACTTTTATACCACATTAAAATTGTTTCACATAACTAGAATTATTGTTTATACCCACCATTATTTTAAAATTACAGAGCTTTTTAAATCCACTACTTATTATTATTTAATGTCTTAGCAAAAGCAAATATACTGCACCATCATAGTTTGTTTTAAATTATTTTGATAATCCCGTATCTTCTAATTTATGTATTTAAAAACAATATTTTGAAAAGGAGCCCACTGGCACCAGACTGTCTCTGTGACACAAAAAAAGTTTAAGAACCTCTGACAGCTCTTCTACTGTCTACTGTGCTCTGCTGTCCTTCCCATGACATGGTAAATGTGGTGCCATTTAGGATGTGGGACTTCTATGGAAGCTTTGCAGCATCCCTCAGTCTAGGCCTGGACATGATGATCTTAAGCCCTAAGGCCCACTACCTTTTGTTGAAACTCAGTTGTTGAACTAGTCAAAGATCTTTTCACCCTATTACTTATCTTCCTCTCCTCCCCGTGCGGTACTTGAGGGACAAACTTAGACTAAAAAAAATAGATTTACTATTTATCTGAAAGTCAAATTTAATTAGGTATCCTGTATTTTACCTGGCCACCTTAGTCATGAGACGCAGAAATATCACTAGGGATATTTAAGACAAAATATCCAAACCCCATCAGGTGACATCAACATGTAAGTAGGACTGGGTGGGTCTGAATCTTGCAATTGAAATCCGGGAGCTCCCACCAGCTAGGTGCACTGGTTTGCACTGGGCACTATTTCATTAAAGTCATAATTATTCCATCACATGGATTCACTGTGGATTGACTTCTTTGGACCTTATTCATTGCATTAGGATAAAGCTTTAATGTTGCTCAGTTCTTTATATTCTTTCTTTCATTTAAACCTCATAAGATCTCAGAGAGTAGGCATGTTTCCCCCAGCTTATAGAATAAACTTGCCCTAGGTCACACAACTATTTATTGTCAAAGCAAGGGTTTAAACTAAATCTGACTGGTTCATGCTTTTCCACATACTATATTGCTTCTCATGTTAAGGCAGAAAATGTCAGAAGCATAGCACATTGTGCTACGTGTGTTACAGAACTTCATATTTTAACAGAGGAAAATAATAGGGCAGAGTTTAAGAATATTTACAAATGTGTAGTGCCGCTGGAACTAAAAAACAATTTAAATAAAATTGTCTCTTTTGTTTAAACATCAAAACAGATTGTATTGACAAAGCAACATTTTCTCCCTAGCATTAGAAAATGCTATGAGAGATGAGATAAAAATCAACAAAGAAAAATGTGTACAAGTTAGTTTTTAAATTAAGTGATTAAGATACCAAAAATCCCAACATAATAACAGTGGATGGAAAATCCAAATATTTGACATGCAAAATAATGACAGAGCAGAAAGCAGTGATTATAATCCCCCCCAAAAAAGTATATGAAAAGTAAATGCAGAATATGATATCTAATCTATGAAAAGCATAGCTGAATGGTTGCACATGCAATGTCTTCCCTGTATGTTAAGAAATATGAGCTCTATCTTCTCTTATGTATGTCCCTAAGGAAAATCCAAACTGCTGATGACCTTAAAGGGGATGGGATAATATAAAAACAAAGGACAATTATGCTTGCTGAGTAGAAGGATAATCACTTTGTACTTTTAGTTGTATCATGCTATTATAGTAAACATACTCCTTTGGTTTATAAAAGGAAAACATCTCTAGAGACTAAAAGAGTCTTTCAAAAAAGATACTTTGCAATTCTAGACAAATACCAAAGGAATATCTTTGGTACAACATAACTGCTTTCGTAAAGGTTGAATACTGATTGAAAGGTGTGTGTGATTAAAGGTGTGTGTGTGACTTACATCACATTTTAAATAAATTAGTGAAGGTCTAATACAACATAACTGTGTGTACAACATAACTGCTTTCGTAAAGGTTGAATACTGATTGAAAGGTGTGTGTGATTAAAGGTGTGTGTATGACTTACATCACATTTTAAATAAATTAGTGAAGGTCTTTTTAAGAATCACTTATTACATCTGTTCAAAAGTATATTGCTGCTCTATAATGTGAATAAACATCTAATAATGTGCCTCATCAGATTTTGGATTTTAAAAACTGCCTTTTAAAGTGCAAGACAGTTCTTAATACCAACACAAACATCTGTAGTAATTTTTTCTTTTTGCTAGTGCATGCATGCCTTTTGTGTAACATATATTTTAACATATACATATTCATCATTATATAACAAAAGATTAGAATAAAACCATTAAGGCAGTTCATGGAATGGGGCAAGCTATATTTATATATTATAGCCAAATAATAACTATTAGCATTGTAGTTATATATCACTAGTTATAGAGGTGTGAGTAAACAACCAGGTGGCCTTATTTATTTTTCTTATGTATAACACACCCTCCCCCAATTCTGAATAGTAGAACTTTCACAGCAGTTGTTCCTGTATTTGTTTTGCTAAGTTGACTCTGGGTATGCCAAACATTTTCTTAGGTGCTAGATAGGGACAAAGCCAAACAAAAGATTTAAAATGGAAAAAAGGCAATTCACCAACTTATTGATTTTTCTTCATGATGTCAAATAATGCATTTCACCTATAAAATGTTCTATGAAATGACTCCTCAGGATGCTCTTTCTTCACTTCGGACACCTGTGACTGGGTGTGCACATACTCTTCAAAATACTACCCTCTCGACTGCTGGCCTGTGTGAAACCTGAGACAGACAGCCTGAAAAATCATAGCTAGTTTACTGAAGTCAGCCCTGATACATCTGCCTCCTGTTAATGTCGGCTGATACACCTGGCTCTTCACTTACGCATTCTGTGACTTGGACTCTGAAATTTTAAATTATAGATTAATGTAAAAATTCTCAAAACAGGTTATACACTGGAATCTCAAGAAACACATCTGCCTGAGTTGCTCTCTGACATACAGAAGAGAAAATCCAGGTAGGGGCCCTGAGATAAAGCTGTACAGATGTACTCAGTGTGTGCTTGTGATTGAAAGATGGCTCTAGACTTGCATTTTTTGTCCTCTTTCCTCTTTGCTTTCCCTATTCTCTGACATCTGACCTTTAACTTGACCCTATGTCAAATATCCGTGAGTGCAGATGGGTAAACTATTTACTTGTTTGGGCCTTGTTAAATTATTTAGTTAATTTATTTCGGTTTTAGTTTCTACTTTCTCTCCACGGCCCACACCTATATGTTGTTCTCCCAATGCTTAGTTTCAATGCTCAAAAAGAAGAAGAAGAAGAAGAAAGAAAAAGAAAAAAAGCTTTCATCCTACAGGATATTTTGTTGCATCTCAAAATAAAGAAAATCCCCTAGATGTTCTATCATCTCAGAAGGAGGAAAACAAACAAAAGCCTGGTATTTGTATTGAGAGTTTGTTGTTATTTTAATTTTAATTATTTATAATTAACCATCCTATAAATATGCAAGAGCCTCACAGACACTATCTTAAAAATCAGATTCTAGCTATCAATCTTTATAGCCAGTGGGCATGACACTATTGCTAACTAATGCTAGGTATCATTTAAACATGTGAAGGATTTTGGTGATAGTTTCAGGTAGAAGTTTTGAGTCAGAATGCTTGGGGCTGGCAAGAGAACTACTATGCTATTCAGGTATGATCCTAACATCTTTAAGTCCCAAGGCCTGGCTCACATTATTGAATCATTGTTCCAAAGGCATAAAGGCATTCAATATTAAAAGCATTAATATTTTATTTTTTGCCTCCCAGCTAAAATATTTCTCCTACCACTGTGCATCATAAAGTCATGCTGATAAAGGGTGGACAGGTGTAGGCATATTATTCGGTTCACTTATTCCTAGTTAATTACCTTTATGGTTCAAATACCAAATGATAATAGGAAAGCGTGATAAATAGCTCTCCATTAAAATGCTTGGATTATTATAAAAAATGACTTGCTTTCTGCCAGCCAACTCTCAGCAAATTATTTACCCCCATAGTATGTTGCCTCCGAAAGAAGACATAGATATTTTTCCCCTATCAGAGGGACATGTGATAATACCTTAAGCTAGTTAGGACATGCCAATAAAATATTTGATACAATAAGCACTTTAACGTGTAATTTACTTTTAAGTGTTCATTTATTTAAGAAGATAAATTTAAAATTAAATTACTACATGCATTTTACTTTAGATTCATGCATTATAAAAGTATAGAAAACATGTCTGTCCAGTAAAATTTATTAACATTGCTAAAAAAAAATGCTGCTGACTTTGTTGCATAGATACATTTCAAAAATTTTCATAATGGTCTCCATGTGAGTAGAATTAGGGTTAATCATAGTGTGTGTAAACTCCTGAAGAATTTGCATGGTCTTCTTAAAGAGAGGACACTAATCAATTTCTGAGAATTTTGGAGGACAAGATGTGAGTTGCCTTGTGGTAGGCAGAATAACGGCCCCCCAAATATATCCACGTCCTGAAACCCAGAATCTTACATGGGAGAGGGGAATTAAGGTTGTTAATCAACTGACCTTAAGACAGGGAGAGCAGCCTGTATTATCCACGTGGGCCCAATGTCATCACAAAGGTCTTTTTAAGTGAAACTGGGAGGCAGAAGAGGAGAGTTATAGAGGGAGGTATTAGGGATCAGTGAGGTATGACACTGCCGGCTTGGAAAAAACAAAGGAAAGGAACCGCAGGCCAAGAAGTACGGCTTGTCTCTAAAAGCAGGGAAAGGGAAGGAAACATATTCTCTTGAGCCTCCAGAAGGCACATAGCCCTGCTGAGACCTTGGTTTTAGCCCAGTGAGACTTGGGCCAGACTTGACTACATAACTGTAAAATTATATGTTCCTATTGTTTTTAAACTGACAAGCTTGTAATAATTTGTTAAAGAGTGCAGGTATGTTATTCTTAAAAATATATCATTATTCTTCCTTCTATCAGCCACTGAGTTGGAAATATGAGCAGATTTTGGAGATACTGTGGGTTTAGTTCCAGACCAAATAAAGCAAATATTGCAGTAAAGTTGAGTCACATGAATTTTCTAGTCTCCCAGTACATAAAGAAGTTATGTTTACCTTATCCTGTAGTCTATTAAGTGTGCAATAGAATTATGTCTAAAAATATATACATACTTTAATTTTAAAATGTTTTATTGCTAAAAAATGCTATCATCTGAGCCTTCAGTGAGACAATCTTTTTGCAATAGTAACATCAAAAGATCACTGATCACAGATCACAAATAAAATAATAATAAAAAGGTTGAAATATTGGGAGAATTACCAAAATGTGACACAGAGACTCAGAGTGAGCAAATGCTGTTGGAAAAATGGTGCCGACAGACTTGCTCGACACAGGGTTGCCACAAACCTTCAATTTGTAAAATACGCAGTATCTGTGAAGCACAATAAAGCAAAGTGCAATAAAGTAAAGCTCAATAAAATGAGGTGTGTCCAAGGAACTACATTTTAAAATTATGTGCAGAGGATAAACTGGGTCCTTGCATGAGTGACAGCTCCTAGAATAGGGCATGGCTGTTTGAGAGGAGCAGTAAGCTATATTATACAAGTGTTTCTTAAAAAGCATCAGAGAGTTCACTTTTGGGTAGGAAATAAAATTTCTCAAGCAACAATTACCCCCATTTTAACAGTGCAAGCAAGCTGAATAAATTAGACATATGTAATTTTTAAACCTATAGGGGAGCTGAGGATGCAAATAAATCCAAATAGACTAAATTCCAGAAAGTTACGAGTTCTTAGAAAAGAAGAGGTATACATTTGCTTTCACCTTGATGGAGCAGTGGTAGGAGAAGAAATCTGCCATAGATGGAGTGAAGGAAAAATGAGCCAGATTTTGAACAAACTTTTAAGGGGGGTGAGTGGGATGACAGGCTGGATCAGAATCCTGCGGTGCTCCAGCCACCGAGCAAGCCTGCCCTGACCTGCCCAACCTCCCTGAAACGTACACTGAAGTCTCAGAGCAAGGAAGGAGAGCTGAAAGACATGATCCCTAAGGTGTTCAGGTGGCAGTCAACTGAAGGCTGAGCTTAGAGCTGGAGAAAGGAGAGAATTCACTCTAAGACAAGGCAAATCTTTTTCAAGTGAACTGCAGCTGACTTCCACAAACTGAGGGCAGGAAGGGCACTGGTTAAAAATTCTCTCAAGGCACCACAGATCTAAGGTAGAACACCAGCTGGTGAAGGCTAAGAAAGGCTGAGCTGGAGAATTCCCACTGAGTCTACTGAAGTAGCCCTCTGAAGGGCAGCAGGGCTAAGAGATTATCTGATGGTGCAGAAAGTTTCTGATGAGTACTGGTGAGCAAAGAGAAACTTACAAAAACCCAGAAATCTGGCAACAAAACCACAAAACCAAGAGTGATCTCTCCCCATCTGGAAAGATGATAGCCTGAAAAGCATAACAAAAAGTCCGTTGTCTTACCAGTGTTCAGATCACAGATGTTACTGAAGTAAAATTCTTGATCCCTGACTCAAAATATTGAAAGCCAGTGACAAACTGAACCTAACTAAAGTTAACACAAAGTTCAAATCCCACTCAATAATTGAGTAAATTAAATTTGTTGTCCAATCTGATGATTCAAGAGAAGAGACATACCCAATTTGGGGGTTAAATGTATTATTTTGGTCTCTAATGTTCTTTTGTGTGTAATGTCTGGTATAAAATAACTACACAAAGCAAGAGTAAGAAAAAAAAAAATGACCTGTGATTAAAAGAGGAAATATTCCATACAAGCAGACACAGAGGTGGAGGGTATAGCTCAGGGGTAGAATGCCTGCTTAGCATGCACGAGGTCCTGGGTTCAATCCCCAGTATCTCCATTAAAAATAAATAACGGAGCCTAATTACCTCCCCCTTAAAAATAAAAAAAATAAAAACATATAAGCAGACACAGTGATGGCCAAAATGCTAGAATTGCCAATCAATGACAAAATAACCAGGATAAATAGGCTAAAGGGACTGGTGCAAAAGGAGAGTAACATGTGTGAACAGATGTAGAAATTCACTGAAGCCAGGAAAAGTATTAACAATAGAAAGCTAGAAACCATAAAACTATAAACTGTAAACATTTACAAGGAATGGAAGATAATAAGGACATATAATAATACTATGGACAAAGAATTCATTTAATGGACTTAACCACAGACTCTACATAGCTGAGGCAAAGATGTGTCATTTTAAAGGAAAACAGAAGATATTATCCAAATCAAATACAAAATCTGAAAATAAATGGAACAGAGCATCCAATATCTGTTGCACAATATGCATGTTCTTAGAATCCCAGAAAAGTATAGATAAAGAAAAGAACAGAAAGAATATCAGAAGAGGTGATTACTAAGAACTTTCCAAAATTGATTAAATGTATCTACCCATAGATTCAAGAAAGTCAGCAAACCTCAAACAGGATAAATATAAAGAAAGCACAGGCAGGTATATAATGATAAAACTGCTAAAAACAGAATATTTAAGAGCAGCCAGAAAAAAAGACACATACATACATACAGTGGAATGATAAAGATTATGGCACACTTTTTATCATAAATAGTAAAGGCTGGAAAAAGATGGAATGGTATATTCAAAGTCTTAAGATACAAAAATAAAAAGATAGAAAAAGGGAGTTTAATAAATATAATGTTCAGAGAAAAAAAGTAAGGTACTCCTCTCTAGCAAACTTGTAGTACAGAAAATGCTAAAATAAATTCTTTGGTCTGAAAGAAAATGTACTTGATGGAAGTTCAGATTTGTAGAAGGATAAAGAACATTAAGCAAGGGGAAACATAGCTACATTTCAAAATTTTCAATTATCTTTATTTTACTTATAATAAGTAAGAAGGATGAAATAATAAAGGTTAGAGCAAAAAAAAAATCAACAAAATAGAAATGGGCAAACAATAGAGCACATCAATAAAGCCAAAACTCAGCTCTTTAAAAAGATCAAAATAATTGATAAGCCCCTAACAAAATTTATTTAGAAAATAAGACAGGCAACAAAAATTACCAGTATCAGAGAGAGAAGGAAAGAAATCACTGCAAATCTTAAAGATACTAAAAAGATAATGGGGGATATTATGATATGATGTCAATAAATGCAAAAACTTAGAGAAACTGAATAAATTCCTTAGAATACAGCTTTCCAAAACTGATATGAGATGGAATAAAAATATGAATATCTATACATATTATAAAAACTGAATTCATAACTAAAATCCTTTATATAAAGAAAAATTGATGCTGAAAAAGCTTTACCAGCAAATTCCAACAGTAAATAAAGAAATCTTGTACAAACAGGGTCAGAAAATATGAGTAGCGAATACCTCCCAACTCATTCTATAAGGCCTGCACGATCTTAATATCAAAACCTGACTATTCTACATCTAAGTATTTATCCAAGAGAAACTAAAACATATGTCCACAAAAAGACTAATACAAGAATATTCCTAGCAGCTTTATTCATGATAAATAAAAACTTGAAACAACCCATCTGTCCATTGGTAGGTGAATGTATGAAAAAAAAAGTTATATTCATTCATAGACCTCTACTTGGCAACTAAAACTAGTGTAGATTTATATGAAAAAGACAGTCTCTACTTTCAAGGAGTATGCAATCTAACTAGGGAAAGGACAAGTAAGAAATGACTTTACTATAGTGAAATAAACCAAATACCAGAGAGTAAGAGTTATATCACATTGGATATTCCAGCCAAGCACTGGCAAATTAAAAAAATTATGGTTGACTTTGCAATTAGAATTCCTGGTACCTAATGACAAATCTTCTGTGGAATACTTTGGAGATTGATGAAGTCCATTCAGCAGCACTGACTGTTCAAACATGGGCACATGCATGAATGGTCAACCACCTGTCACCTGGTTGCAATGAAACTGCTTATACGCCCGTATGAACTTGGTTGGAAAGTCACTAGTTACTCATAGAAATTTCTAGAGATCCCTGTGATTTATATGGTCTGGCTAGAGATATCTAGTTTATTCCTGTGTTGTTTTGTAGCTTGCCTAGGTTATACAATAAAATACTGCACAAAGTAAGAGCCTCGTCACTAATTCCTCTAGCAAGATAAAGTGTTCACTTCATCCTCTTGTCTAGGTACTATTACTATATGAAAAATCACCAAAAAAAAAAAAACCTAGCTTAAAACAAACGTATTAAAATGTCTAGATTCTGTGGTCAGTAATTCAGAACGGGTACAGTGAGAATGGCTTGTCTGTAATTCAGAATGCCTGGGGCCTCAGTAAGGGAGACTCCACAGTAGGGATGAGACAGTGGTTGGGAACTGGAATTATCTGGAGGTACCTTCACTCCCATTTCTAGTGCTTGATGCTAGCTGTCAGTCTGGACCTCGGCTGTGCCTTTTGACTGAAACACTTAAACAGGCCCTTCCATGTGTGTGTGCTTCCTCAGAGCATGCTGACCTCAGGGTAGTCAGATTTCTTACATGACAACTCAAGCCTCTGAAAGTAAATGTCCCACTGAGCACGGCAGCAGCAGCACTGCGTGTAATTCCCTAGTCTCTAAAGTCACGCAGTATCTCCTCCACCACAATCTACTGTGTATGAGAGAATCACTAAGGCCAGCCTAGGTTCAAGAAAACAGGATGTATTTCTTGGTGGTAGATGTGTCAATGAATTTGAGAACATCTTATGAAATTGCTATATCTGACAAATTAGGGAAGCTTGTCATTTCAATGAGAAAAATAATTTAAATAGAAAGCTACCCTCTGAGAAAGTCAACTTTGTAACAAGGGAAAAGGCATACACTAAGGTATAGCAGTCTTAATTCAACCACTGTGAAATCCTTTTCACAAATATTTCATCAGCCAAGCTGAATTCTCACTGAGGAAGATATGTAATGTTCCAAAACCATGTTTCCTCCCACTGTCAGTCCTAGTGAGAGTTTGGCAGCCATTACTGGGATATCTACCATAACTACTGTGATATCTTGATATGTAAAGTTTGGGAATGATTAAAAATATTTTGAATTGGAAATGTCTTTAAGGTGATAATATCTTATACTGGCGGTTATAAAGAGCTATAGAAATTACCAAATGTCTCAGAGTGTAAATTTCCCGGTTGTAGAGTGTTTGTTTTTGTTTTATTTAGCCTTGATTTTGGAGCTCTTAGAGTGCCAGGAAATACAGTATGTCTTATGCGTTACACAAAAAATGTGTTATGGATGGTGTGTGCCCACAAAAGCCACATTGTTTATGAGGGGAGAGATAAAATACACAGAAAACTGTCTATAAGCAAGGATGAGGTGAGATAACCAAGGCTTCAATGGAGATGATGACATTTGCATTGGGTAAGTTCTCTTCAAAGTGCTAAAGCTTCTTAAATGCATACAATTGTAGATTAAAACAAAAACAGTTACTATACAGATTCATTTTTCAGATGTCAAGCAGATATCAAATAACTGAATTTTCCAGGTAATGGAAACTTCCCCCTTTTAGCAACCACTGTGGTTAAGAATTCTTCTAAATTGAGTGAGATGGCTTATATTATCTTTAACATATGATAAAATTTAAACAAGCACAAGTATATCAAGTAAATCAATAAATGCATTGTGCTTTAAGTTCTGATACCTTAATCAGAAGTCATGTGATTACCTATACTTAATTTAGATGGACTCAGTCTACTACTTTTATTTGTGTATTTTATATTTTGGTCTGTGTGTCGTATGTGTCGGGTAGGGAGACGAATGAGGAGGATGGGATTTCTGTATGTTTTAAAAAAGAAAAATACTAGTAGTCTCCTCATTTAGATTCACTAATTAATACTGTGCCACTAATTGCCATATTTGTGCACAGTGCCTCTGTCTCCCTCTGTATTTATGTACATTCATGTATAAACATGTTTTTTGCTGAATCATTTGGAAGTAAACTGTGATGTCATATATATCAGCACAGATCTCCTGAGAACAAAGTATATTACCAAAATATTATCTCACACCATACAAATTTATTAATGCAACAATATTATCATATTCAACTACCCCAATATTCCAAATAATGTTTTTACATTTTTAAAAAATGCAGGATTCTGTATTGCATTTAGTTGTCATGTTTCTAAAGTGTCAATTAATCCAGAAGAGTACCACTTCACTTGTGTTTCATTACATTGACATTTTGGCAGCATCCAGGTCAGTTGTTTTATACAGTGTCCTATAATCTGTATTTCTCTCATTGTTTCCACTTGATTACATTCAGACTAAATATTTTTGGTAAAATTTTTACAACGATAATGTACATTTTCTTTTGCTTCACCTCAAGGAGGCATAATGTCAGCCTGCCCCATTACTTGGGATACTGTGTTGATAACTTAGTTCAGGTGGAGTTCTCGACATTTACCTTTTGTAAAGGTACAGTTTTCTTTTCCAGTTATACCTAATCAGTGGGGTGATACTTCTCAACATAGTGAATATTCAAGTCCCCAAGAAATTTCACCCAATGGTTTTAACATACTTGGATGATCCCTGCCTAAACCAGTTATCATTTTGTTCATTGCTAATTGTGACCTTCTAATTGTTTTATTCCATCTATTTTTAGCTGTCATTCTGTAAAGAAATTTCCCTTCCTTTACCATTCCCTCTACTACTATGACTCAATGGATTCTTTCCCCAGTTGTCTGCCTTTACTGTCACTATCCTTTTTGATGCTCAGTTGAACCAAATTTGGTCAGTGGGAGCCCATTCATGCTGACATATCCACGCTGATATTTGAGCAAGTCTTCGGTAAGAAGTGCCAAGCTCTCACTTCTTTCCACAGCCAGACCTAGAATCAGTCTTTTATTCAAGGAGCTCCAGTCTTTTTAAAGAGTAATGGTATTTAGAAACAAAAGTTTGGTTATTAAGTGTTGTGATAGTAATCACCTTATTGCCTTTCAGTTCCAGTTGCACACACTAACATATATTCTATGATAATACACAAAATTCTTTTAAGCATATTTTCTATAGTGTGAACATGATGTTAAACTTTCTCAGAAGAGGGCACTGGGGGGACACTTCAGGAGGAAAGGGCCCTTCTGTGGCATGGTGAAACAGCAGTATAGGTGGGAGGACATATGGCTGACCTGTGCCCCATCAATGCAACTGGATTGCATGGTCCCTGGCAACCTTGTATCCTTGGTCTGGCAAAATCAATACCTCCAAGGCTTCCTCCCTACAGCTACCAATTCCCTCTGCAGTGCCCCATGCTGCTCACCTGTGGCCCATAGGGTTTTTATCTCTTTTGCAGACACACAGACACAAAGACACACACACACACAGAGTTTGCTGACTGCCCTTCTCTTTGCCTACACTTTGAATGGTTCCTTCCCACTTGTCCAGTGATTGCAGACCAGGTCTGGCTTTGGCAAAGAAGCAAAATTTTCTGTTACCTAGTAGACAGAATTGTACCTTCACCAATGAGGTCTGAAATCCAGATTTGGGGAGGGACTCCCTACCGAGTTTGTCCTTCTTTGGGTACTCTCCTTCAGCCAGAGTCCCATATAGAGTTTTTATACCTAGTAGGCAATCCTATATCCCACTTTAATAATTATTTTGATCAAACTTCCCCCTCTTTAACCCACACTGCAATTTCTCTCCTGATTGGGCCCAGACTGATACAGCAGTGTTCACTGCAATGAGTGCCATTGTTTCCAAGCTCTTTCAGTAGGCAGAGAGAGAATCCATACATAAGGAACTTGCACTGATACCTCTAATTCAAAAGCAACCTAACAGGCTATTTCTGACTTTCCCCTACTTTAGAGTTGTGTCTCCCTTTTTCCAAAGTGAGAAGCTTGGTTTATAATAACATCAACATAATAATCATTTGCACCATCCTATGATGTACACAACATAGTTTGGAATCACTATGCCAATACCATTTTATTATGTTCAAGTATATTCCTTCTATACCTAATTTGTTAGGAATTTTTATCATGAATGGATGTTGAATTTTGTTGAATGCTTTTTATGTGTCAATTGAGACAATCATACAATTTTTTTTCATTCTATTTGTGTGATGTATTACATTTATTCATTTGTGTATGTTGAACCATCCTTGCTTCCCAGGGATACGTCCCACTTGATCATGGTGAATGATCCCTTTTATATGTTAATGAATTTGGTTTGCTAGCATTTTATTGAGAATTTTTTCATCTATATTCATCATGAATGTTGATCTGTAGTTTTCTTTTCTTGTAGTGTCCTTTCCTGGCTTTGATATCAAAGCAATGCTGGCTGTGTAAAATGAGCTTGGTAGTTTGTTTCTTTTTTAAGAGTTTGAGAAGGATTGGTTGGCATTAATTCTTCTGTAAATGCTTGGTAAAATTCACCAGTGAAGCCATATAGTTCTGGGATTTTCCCTGATGGGAGATTTTTGATCATTAATTCAATCTCCTTACTAGTAATTGGCCTGTTATGATTATTTCTTCCTGATTCAGTCTTACTAGGTTGTATGTTTCCAAGAATTTTTTCATTTCTTCTAGGTCGTTTAATTTGTTAGTGTATAGATGTTTCACTCAGTTTTTTTCAAGCTTGCCTAAGGAACATTACGATCCTAAGTCCCTTTTTCTTATTTGCTGTAGGATTTTCCTCTTCTTATTCTGGTAAGCAAAATGATAAAGTTCCCCTTTCATTTCTGAATCCTCATAAAATACATTGGTTTAAGTTTAGATTTAATAGGTGCTTACCAGTTACTAAGTGGCTTTCTTAAAAAATGATTTCAAACAAAAATGACTTTACTCTTATCAACAATAATCACTTCTTGTATTTCTAGGTGGTTTAAACACTCAAAAAAAAGTAGTTAAAGATTTTGCTTTAAGAAATACTATGTAAAAAAAAAAAGAAATACTATGTATTCATTGAACATAAGAGTTACATAAGAAAATAACTATATCCAAATCACAGAACTCGTATTTCTAAATACATAAAATATTTAAACTAGTCATTCAGGCAACCAGTCTGATTTGGTAAGAAATAGTTATCTAATATTCATGGTTTTCCTAAAAATGGGAAAATGTATAAAATCTTCAAATTACTGCATAAATTTGTAGGGAAATATGCCATTACCTACCATGTTAGGAAATTTCCTAGTAGTGATCTCTATTAGACAACCCACTAATGGAATCTAAGCTAAATAAGTCAAAATTACATATATAGCTTGAGCGAGTATGGAGCCTCCAGATCCCCACCTTGCAAAAAACAAACACTCACATATCTATATAACCTTCCCAATTCACCTGAAATCCTTCCAACTTAACACTCTCTTCCAGTTTAAGTAATTTTCTCATGAAGAACTCTCTTAAAACGGCAATATCTAATTCAGAGGGATAACACATTATGATGTCTGCCACTGGCCTACTTTCTATGATTAGGTTTGGACTGATTCCCAGGCCTACCTCCCTCAGAATCTCATAGAGTAAGACTGAAATTTAGCTGAGGAATCTGTATATTGTAACAAGCATCCCTACTGAGCCTATTGTGGTTGGTTTGGTAAAATACTTTTAGAAATGCTGCCTAGGAAAATCAGGACTGCTACAAAGTTAATAAACGGCTGGGAGAAGCTTCAAATAGGAATGTGATTATGAGAGGCAGCAGGATCTTTGAGAGTAAATCACCTATTTTGTAGTTTTTACCAAGACTGACCTCTGATGGTGTCCCTTTTACACTGTGTGACCATCCCTCAAGATGTCTAAACTCTATAAGAATACGTATAAAACAAATCACTACAAGGTATAACACATTAACAAAGCAGTTTCCCAAAATAGTAAAATTAATTAAAATTTTTACACCCATGTATAAAATTTTGTTTGCATCTTCATTCATTTTCATCATTAATACCACTATAAAGGGTCAGAGAAATTTCTATAAAAGTTGTCCCATGGCTTCCATGTGAGTGTAGGAAAAATATATTTTATAAACCTAGATTTGGCACCCCCTCTGCAGTATTCAACTCTTCTTCAAAACTCATACTTATGAAGACCAGTTTGGTATCTGTTTTTAATCCCTGGTTATTACAGCTCTAAGATCGCAGAGATTGGGTCTACTGTTTTCATCAATGTATCACTAGAACTTATCATGGAAGCACCCCCAACTTAAATGGAAAAAAAAATTCACAACCCAGCATAGATGGGTGCCACACTCTGAAATACATGTGTCTCTCAGTGAAACAAAAACAATTCATTGTAATTTTGAAACTGAACTCGACAATCATCATTTAAGATTTCTTATTTTAATTTTTAAGTTAGATGTGAAGACTTTATATAATGAAATATAATTTCCTACTTTTTAATGGTCCTGGCAAGTAGAGCAAATTTGCCCTTAATGGGGCTAATCTGTCTTTTTATATAGTCATTTGATAAGAATAACTTATACCATTATATCTTGTTTTAGATATTTCTTAAATAATAAAATCTTATACACAATTTTAATACTTATGATTAAAATGGAAATTAGGCTCTTCAGTATGCTCCACTTAGATTGGAATGCATGATGTATTATTTATTGCACAAATAGGTTTGAGGATGTAAAGCCTTATTTTAGCAACTCCTTATAGGTCTACTATTTAAAACATGCCCCAGGTAGCTGTAAGATTTATGACACATTTTACAGCCCCTTTATATCCATTTTTCAAACTATTTACAAATATTAAAACTTCTATCACTGCAATATAAAATATCTGATACTAAGAACTGTAATTTTATAGACAATTTGTCTTTGTGTTCATATATGTGTAAATGAAAGACAACTATAAAATACATTCAAAACTGGCCTCCACAGGCAGGAAATCATTACAAAGAAATGTTGTTCAATAAGGTTTCCCAGTGTTCTTTTATTCAATTTCAGTTTGAACCTTTTTGAAACTAAACAACTGACATTATTAACCAGGTGTTACAGTTGGATTTTAATAGCTTTTAGTTGTTTTCTGTGGGATAAAAATGGAAGCTTTGTCATTGTAAAAGGAAGTTTAATGTTCACTCCTCATGGGTTTAAAGCAGGGGTGGGTAGGCAAACGTTTCATGGAAAAGTCCAGATAGTAAATATTTTCAGCTTTGTGTACCACATACAGTCTCCATCGCAGCTACTCAGCTCTGCCATGGTAACTTGAAATAAGCCATAGACGGTACATAAATGGGCATGGCTGTGTTCCAGTAACACTTTATTTACAAAAATAGGCAGGGTGCTGACCCCTGACTTTAAACACAGAATGCAAGCACATGAGAGTAAAATGGTTATATTTTTCATACTGAAGCTGAGCCCTGATCCAGGAGTGTGAATTCTACATCTGAGAGCTATTAATTGTGGCATCATCACTGCCCATTTGTACCCCTTAATTCACATGAATTTTGTTAGGCAAAAGAATTAATACCACTTATCCTTTATCTTCTGTTACTTTATCATCCTTTGAGCACAGGGCCTATGTATCACCAAGATAGTTATGTGTTTGCTATTAGGTAAGATTAAAAATAACAAATCATCAAAAACATTAAATCATTTCCACAATGAATAACTGTTAGTCCAAAATAATAAAAAACTACTATTAAGGAAGGTAGAAATTTTATCACAGGAAAAAAAAATTATTGTAAAGAAGGCCCATGGATTGACAATGGTAAGGGATTTTTTTCCTACTTTCAATGGAAGAGATTTAGGACAAAGATTACTCAGAGTTAAGTAAACAAAAGGATTAGCACAAAGTCTATCTATGTATTTGATCAAATTCAAGTTACCTAAGTGAAGACCATTGGTCATCTTATTGTATTCCTGAGGAAGATGACAAAATCCACTTTTCTGATTTAGTCAATGGCTTCAGTATAATGGATACATCCTTGTGGTAGAAAACTCTTCTTTTTTAATATTGTGTTAGAGAATGTTGTTTCTTACCAATATCTATGTTTCTTCTCTGCTTTTGAGATACATGCATTTCTTTGCCTCTTGTCAGTTACATGGGGCCATATGGTTGCATTCTAGCCAATGACATATGGACAGAAGTGACATACATTACTTCTAAGACTGGTTTTTAAAACTTCTACGGAAATGTTTTCCATGTTTTCTTACTTAATTTACTGACCACACACAGAGAATACAGTAGAGATCTCCAAAGCCCAAGAGTGACTGGGATGTGAAATCACAGGAATTAAAGAAATTTCTGGCTGGAATAGGGATTAAGAGCCAAGGTTGAAACATCTTAAGAGAAATATATGAATGAAGGATAAAAAAATTTTCAAGTATATAATTTTTCTGCTTTTTAAAATTTACTATGACATAAAATACATCTGTAATAGAGTATACATATATATGTATACTTATATATGTATATTGTGTGTATTTATATATAAATTTCTTAAAGTTCTGTGTAAAACAATTTTCAAGTTACAGCTCAGAAAGTAGATGTCAATTTCCATTAATTATCCTTTTACACAGAATGTTTAAATCTCAACTGTTCAGTCCTACCCATATAAACTTTGTGTAGTAAATTTAGTCTTTTGTCTATCTTTTTCTCTTTCTAAAGGCCAATATATATGACACTGTGAGGAATGCTTTTTGTTTTTAATAGTTGATAACAGAAAGGCAAACATAAATAATTTACCTTATTGCATTATATAGAATGTTTATCCTCTGCATTCTGCAGTAATTTGAGGAAAAAAAATAAAATGGATCTAAATAAAATGGATTAACTGATCAATTTTAAAAAAGCAAAGAATACAGTCACATTTTAAAATATGATTTAAAATTTGTGGTAATCAATTGTATCACTTTTGTCTATTTTTGTACAATATAAACAAGAAAATGAAATGAGAAAAGGATTCAGTAATAAGTTAAATTATAGATTAATTTTATGACATAGACTCCTATTTTATATTTTTGAACACTAAAAGCATGCTTTTTTTTAACCTAATATCCTTTAAAAATAATTTGGTATTGATCCCATATAAATTATGCTCAATAACTGATTTCAAAACTAAATTTCAATAAGAGACAAGTTATGTTGAAAATTCCTAGAAAAGAAAATGGCAAGCTCTTATTTTAACATTCCTGGGTATTTGACTGTAATTGTGATTTTTCCTAAGGTATGCAGAAGTACTAGGAAGTTTCAGGCAAAAAGCCTGCTGAATAACCAAAATGATATCACAAATGCTTTGGGAGTTTAACTAATGTAATTCAATGAAATTGCTGATTGAAGAGATCTCTCATGTTATTGGTAAACGAATTTAGAGTTACAAGAGACATGTTGTAAAAAGGCTAACAGTAATTATCAGATGCTTACAGTCCATTACAGTGTACCGGCATCATTTAAACAGTAAATCATCACCTTTTAGCATAATAAAATAATAAGAATTAGATGATTTAAAAAAGAAAAGATTAAAATAAAAATTATTAAATGTACCATTATCAAGTTAGAAAAGTAGTTAACAAAATAACATAAAATTATGACACTTAAACCTATTTCATGTCTTGGCTTTTGTTGATATAGCATGGAATCTAAATCTATTTATTGCATTATTTTACTTGGTATATTTATATTTTGAGACTTAAGATACTGATTTTTAATTGAACATACACAATCCTAATCAGATTTATGTTTAAATGATTTAATGTTCATTTCCTATCTGTTATGGACTGGATGTTTGTGTCCCTTCCAAATTCATATGCTAAAGTCATAACCCCCGATGTGACTGTATTTGGAGATAGGGCCTTTATGGAAGTAATTAAAGTTAAATGAAGTCATAAAGGGTGGGGACCTGAACCAATAGGAATAGGGTCCTTAAAAGAGACACTGGAGAGCTCTTCTGCTGTCTCACTACTAGCTTGCACTAAGGAAAGGCCATGTGAGGACAGCGATAAGGTGGCTGGCTATCTGCAAGTCAGGAAGACAGCTCTCACCAGGAAGTGACGAGGCCCTTGACCTTGATCTAACCTCCTGAGCTGTGTTTAATCTCTGGATCTGTTGTTTAAGCCACCCAGTCTATGGTATTTTGTTATGGCAGCTCAAGTGGACTAATACACTGTTTTTTAAAACCAAAACTTCATTCCTGAGTCTGAGTCTTCATTCTCAATGCATGAAGGAAGAATGCTCTGGTAATATGTGCTTGAGGCCACATATGTCAAAAGCAACATTTCTGTGTGTTAACAGGTTAACACATGATGAATTCTTACCTGTTTCTAAGAAGTGTAGAGTCAAAAATTACTTTCTTTGAAAATGTAGTGTTTTTAGTATTTAGCATCATGGAAAAGAATACTGAAAGTATTCAGATTGGTTTCTCTTTGTATGTAAATATTTCTGCTGAATCCTTGTATGATCTTTTTTTTTTTCATCCTTGAAATTTAGAAAGAATAATAAGGATATATATTGGTTTTAAGAAATTTTCAATAATTTTGCCAGGAACAATTTGTATGCCTTTTCAGATTGTATATTTTTATTGCTTTGGGTTTTATGTTGTGTGTGTGTGTGTGTGTGTGTGTGTTTGAGATCACAGAGACTGCTCTACTAAATCTTTCACCATTGCTTCTGCTGGTTACGATCATATTTTCTTTAGGAATACCAATTGTCAATTTCCTCAGATCCATTCTCTCGTCTCACTGTCTGTAGCAGTTCTTGCTGGTATTATGTATGTGTCCATGTCCTCTGGATCATGGAGGAGTTGCTCACATTTGTTTTTTTATATGTGCAATTGTGCAGTTAGATGCAGATAACATCATGAAAGTTCTTTTCCCTTTACATTAAGTCACTCATGGAATTTGTAACAACTTTTATCAATCTGTCCCTATTTGACCTTGAATATTGTTTTGTCTGCTATTTATATGGCTGCTCTTGCTTTTCCTTCTTATCTTATGTCTAATACATAATTTTCTCTTCATTTTCAGTCTTCACCACCATTTTATCTAATATATCTTTGTAAATAGAATATAGCTGAGTTTTGCTTGTTTTAAATACCAATCTGAGAAGTTATCTTTTAAATAGGCAAATTAGCTTATACATATTTAGCGTAATCACGGATATGTTTAGATATATTTTTGCCATTCTATTTTTTCCTACTTTACATGATTTCTTATTCTTTAGCTTCTTTCCTATCATTCATTGGTTTGTTCAAGTTTTATTTTTGTTCCTTTTATTTTTCTTTAGGTTTTTTGTACTGTTTCACATGAATGCCCCTAAGTCTTAGTCATCATTATTTCATTTTATCTAATAAATTATTTCACTTTAAAAATATGCTAACACAAAAAAATCTTTTAAAAATACCCAGCTTCCTCCAACCAAGTTCAGAAACAAACCATTACAAATATACTTCAAGGTTCTTTTATAGTTTTCCCTTATCATAGTCCCCCCTTCCTCTTGTCAGAGATAATCTCTTTGCTGATATTAATGTTTATCATCTTATTATTTTATACTTTAACATACACATGCATTTATTTTAAAATGTTCCATTATTTTGTTGTGTTAAACTTTATTAAAGTGGTGTTACCTGTCTAGTTTTCCAGCTTTATTTTTTGACTCAAAATTAAGGCTCTTTAGATTGTGCCATGTTGACATATTGGATACAAGGCTTATGAGCTTCCTTAGATTCCCTTCACTGTCTCCCTTCTTCCAATTGTACCCCAGTCTTTTGGACCACACCATGTAGGACAGGGGCCAATCAGTCATCTGCCTCTGCTAGACCCTCCCACTTGGTTCGTATCACACGGCCTGGTAGACCAACACAACACCTGGGGTTTCCAGTTCCTATCACTGCTTCCATACTTGGATAAGACAGTATACTACAAGATTAGTAATGACTCATGGAGACTACTCTGAGGCCCAATTTCACCTCATGGGCTATCCAGAGAAATCTCAGATGTGGAGTAGACCCACTTGCTAAACAGCCTTTAGTTTCTCTTCTTGGCTTGCCATGAAATGTTAGCCAACAGGGTAACACAAACTTTGTTTCACATTTTTACTTGCCCTTTCTTCATGAATGCTGCTTTAGGTTTCCACCTCCTAAATAAATTATCTTTTAACCCAAATTATCTTTTAACCCACACCTCAGGTTCTGTTTACTAGAGATTGATCAAAGAATAATATAACCCTGTTTGTTTCCTCTTTCACTTATCATTTTCCACTTTCAACTATAAAATCACAGTTTAGGGATACCATGATAAAACTTATATTTAATGAAATTTATGCTCCTCCACTAACTTAGACCATTGTCTTCATGTGTCTTCATATCCTATTAAGATAAAACTGAGTTCATGGCACACTTTCTTTTCCCTGCTTCAACCAAAGCTTGCTTTCTCTTAAGTATGCTGTCAATCTCAATGAATAATCCCATGAACCTGGAACCATCTTTCACCTGGACCACTTCAATCATCTCCCATTCAGGCTCTCTTCCTTCAATTTCTGCAATCTCTAGTCCATCCTTGAACCTGCTGCCAAAATATTCATTTTAAAGTGATACCAACCAACATGTACTAAAAAAACTCTTCAGTAACACCCCACTGCCAAAATTGCAAGATATAACCCAAGCTCCTAGCATGCCATACAATGACCTTTGTGATCATATGGTTCCCATCCAGCTGAGTTTTTCAAGCATGCTAAGTTTCTTCAAACTTCATAGTTCTTTACATGTCATTTCTCCCACTCAGAATATCCTTCTGCTCTGCTCCACAGTCTACCTAATAAATTCCTATTGATCTTTAAGAGGCAGCTCAATATTCATATCACTTCCTCTCTTAGGCCTTTCCTGATGTCTGTATCACTCCTTCTTGAGTGATGACTCAATTCTCTGTGTCTCAGTAGGCATGGTCTCAAGGCAAAGCAGATGAGCAAGAGAGGGAGTAGAAATACACAAGTACCTTTTCAAGCCTCTGCTTGGGTCAAGTCTGCTATCACCCTATTGGACAAAGCAAGTCACATGGAGAAGTCTTGAAACAAGGAGGGGACTAGAACAACCTGTCAGAGTGAGAAGGAACTGTGACACTCTTTGGAAAAGGGCAAGGATACAAGGAAAGGTGAACAGTTAGAGCCATGAGCACAAGTGATTTACTACACACTGTGAATATTAATTCCTGGAAATGAGGGCTCCATAGAACCTTAAAGCACACCTAGAGGTTATCCACAGCAATCAAATTAATCAGATCTCCACTCGACAATGCACTATATGGAAAAGGACTAAAAGACGTTAGGGATGACTGAAAATCATAAGCTTTTGGAAGTGATGCTCAATTTAAATATCACAAACACATCTCCTTTCCAGTTAATGTCATGGCTTCAGTGGTTTTTACTTGTCATTACTTTTAACAGGTACACTTTTAGAGAGCTGGATGTTGAATGAAATTGACATGAGGAATTTGAAGAGAAATAGTATGAAGGTCAATACTATAAAATACTATACAACATAGTAACTGTTGCTACAAATTGAAAGAAAATGTGTCGTGCTCTTTTCATGATTCTGTTCAACGAACATATCCTAAGTTCCACAGACAGATCAAGATGCGTCTTAGGAATTCTGTTTATCTTTACCAATATGAAAGAAAGAAAAAATCTTTAAAAATTTGTATTAGGTTATCCCTAAGAAGCTTAATGAATACAAAACGAATATGTTATTCACAATAGAGCCATAACTGAGTGACAGCCCAATGTGTTTACCGAGTCTCTTTGCTTGTAGTCTAGCTATTAAGCAGATGGCTCTGCACGCTTTTAAAAGACACTTTTCTTGAACCTAAGTTTGAATCAAGAAACAGATCAAATGAACCCCACAGATATTGAAAAGCTAAGTCCTGGACATGAAAGGACCTGACACTGAACGAGAAATTTAAGCTTATTATAAATTACTATAGGTGTAACAAGAAATCACTGGGTTGAACGAACCCATGATTTTATCTATCTTTTTTTTTTTTTGGTTAGATGCTATTATATTGCCACTATCATTTTCTCTCTTCATTTTTCTTAATGGCTGTCACATATACATAGATACATGTGAGGGATGGACTAATTCTTGATGGAGAGAGGGGTTGATAATATAAATGAAGCCACCCCGGGCAGAGAAGTCAAACAGACATCCTACTAAGTGAGCAGAGGGCAACATTATGGTTGACATCTAGGCAGATAGTCAGCCTAAGGACAAGACACTGAAAAAAATTAATACTCCATTCTCTTGGATAATTACTAAATATTATATTAATGATACTAACAATATTAATGGTAATAGCAGTAAGTACTATTTCTTGACCTCTGGCTATATGTTACATATCTCTTACTGAGGTCAGTTTTTTTGTCCATATTATGGAAAAGGAAACTGAGACTCAAAGTAAACAACAGTCAATGTCACACAGTTAGGAGAAAACCCAATTATAAACACAGGTTAGTAGGATGTCAGGTTTCCTGTTTTTATCACTAAGGATGTCACCTCCTAGAAGGACTTGGTTACTAAATAGGCTACCAAGAAAATCAGTGCCCCCACAAAAAAATGAGATACTTATCAGTATTTCAATACACAGTTCACTTCAGGATCACTTGTCAGTAATGGTGCTCAAATTCAGAGTACGGTAAGTAGTAAGAATATCTTCATGCTAAGTCCCATATTATTGGACAAGACAACAGGCATTCAAGTGTTTACATTTGTTTTGCTTATTTTTAAAATGGGTCCTCTGATCAGAAGCCCACCATAGAGGTTATTCTGCTTCTTCCCTTAAATCTATTCTTTCTGATTTTTTGCTCTGTTTAGGTCCTAGGAGGTTGACCTCTCCAAAGGACATTAGCCAGCTTGCCCTTTGGATTCTAGTTGGAGTCGATCAATGAGATTCACCAGTAGGGACCAGAGTGTGGGAGGAGAGAGAGGCTAAGTTAAGTATCCTGCCCACCCCTAGCCCTGTCAGTGACTGCCTTCCTTCACACCAACAATTCTGAAAGGCAGAGCCTCTTTCCTGCCAATGGCTCCAGCTCTCACAGGGCTCTGGCCAGCATCACAGGGCTCTGGCCAGCACTGCTCTGCTTCTTGTCCCTCAACTCTGCTGTTGCTAGTCCATGGGGTCTTGCCATCCATATTGGATGTCTTACATGACTCACATCTCTGCACTTTATTCCTTTGTTGAGTTATTTTCAGTTAAATCATCCCCAATGTGCCATCTATTTTCTGCTTAGAACTTTAAAACAAAAGGGACCATATGCCACAGGTTACACCTACTGTCCTGGGCTATTTTTTAAAGCTGTTTTTCAACAGCTTTATTGAGGTATAATTGATATACAAAGAACTGCACATATCTAATGTGTACAATTTGATGTTTGATGAGTTTGGACATATGCAAACACCTGTGATACCATCACTACAATAAAGGTAATAACCATATCCAACAATTCCCAAATTTTCCTGTGTCCCTTTGTATTTTATTTTATTTTATATTTTGTGTGGTAAGAACACTTAACATGAGATTTACTCTCTTAAAATCTGAGGTGCACAATACCCTATTGTTAACTATAGGCCGTATGTTGTACAGATTTCTAGAGCATATTCATCTAGTATAACTGAAACTTTATACCCATTGAACAGAAACTCCCTGTGGTAGTTTTTAACACTCCTTTTTATTCTCAAAAGTTTTCTGGTTTACAGGTAATTTATATGGTCATCCTATTGATATATCATAGAAGTGTTAATGATGTGTTCTTTTATTTCTTTTTAATCCCAAAACTATGGAGGAACTGGGACTTGAATTCACAAAGGCAGGATGGCAAAAGAGACGTTTCAGAGTCAGAAACAGGAGGATTTTACTTCCAGTTGTTGTCACTTGTTAGCTTCGTAAACTTGAGTCAGTGAATTTCTCTCAAGCTTTGATATTATTTGTAAAAGGAGACAAAACGCACAGTGAAGGGTTGTTTTAAAGCATCAGAAACTGTATAAAGTGCCCTGCAGACAGTAGATGCTTAACAGTATTATGTTAAAACAATTATTACTGGAATACGAATATTTATCTTTGAACCCCTATAGCAGTCCTTGATACAGAACAGGTATTCAAAAATGTTTAATGGAATTATTTAACGGAGGATTTTCAAATGTGAATCAATTGTAAACTAAAACTGGGTTCTTAGCTATCTTCAGTTTTGAAATAATTTTTCATAATGATCCTCTTTAACAATGTAAATTTCCTTAAATTTAAATGAGTTACTGAAGACTAAATAATTATTACTTCTGATATCAATTACAATTATGAATGTATTCTAGCCTGCTACCTTGCTTACTATTAATATGGGCCATCAGGGCTTCCCTCCTTTTCTCTAGCCCGCTGTGATCCGTGCTAGGCAACAAATAAAGGAGACTGGATAAAAATCTCAGCGTACCTATTTTCAGACCATTGGCTGTAGACTGAAGCCGAGTGGAGAAGGCTTCTTCTTACTCTCAGACCACAAGGCTGAGGAACTAAGGCAGAGCAGCACCTGCATATGAGAGTCAATAACTAGAACTGTAGGCTCGTCAAAATTCAGACTGGCCTGGGCATGGCCCAGCAAAGCAGGGCTGAGGGCTGTTCTATCGCTCTTACTTTACAACTTTTGTGGATGAACTCAACATCCCTTTATAAATACTCTGAACCATGGGACCTTGCTATGGCTGCTGCAGTACCTTGAAAACTTAAGCTTTTAATCAAAGTCCCACCTTAAGACACCTCAAGAAGCACAAATGAAATAATATACACCAAAACATAATGTATACAAACTATGTCTAGCCCTTAATGCGTAGGTAAAATGTCTTGGTTGCACAATGATTAGTAGCCACTTAATAAATACGAATTTGCTTTCTCTCTTTCTTACTATGAATGGGATATGTTTGCTAGATACTGGAAGGGGTATAATATTGTTCAAATAGGATGGTGTTCTACACCTAGTAGGGGAGAAGAAATCAATGCTGTTAATTGTGTCATGCATTCATTCATATGTCAACATTTATTTACATGTGACTCATATATGAGACAATACTTCGGAGACATGAAGATAAACAAGCCACAGTATACTCTTTTAAAGAAATTCAGCCTCTCTTGTAATCTTACTCTCTTCTCTTACTCATTATAATCAATTACTCTCTCTAGAATCACACTGGACTTTGTTCAGACAACAGTTATAATTTCTATCATTATGAATATACAAGCCAATCTTCACCATTATGTTATGAAGTGCATTACCCATGTTGTATTATTTTATACATAGGTCAACAACCTGGTAAGGTGTCTTGCTAAATATTTCCTGCTAAAATGTCCGTATTGCACAGCAATCTTCTGGTTTAAAGGGAATTATGAGCCTTATTTGATAACTGTCCAAAATGATCCCATGTGGATCACAGACCTAAGTGTAAAATGCAAAACTATAAAATGCCTAGAAGATAACACAGGAGAAAACCTAGATGATCTTGGGTAAGGTAGTGACTTTTTAGACACAACACCAAAAGCATGATCCATGAAAGAAATAACTGATAAGCTGGACTTCATTAAAATTAAAAACTGCTTTGAGAAAGACAATGTCAAGAGAACAAGAAGACAAGCCACAGACTGGGAAAACATATTTACAAAGACACAACTGATAAAGGACTGTTAGCCAAAATACAGAAAGAACTCTTGTATGCACAAGAAATTCTCCAATGGATATGCAGAACATATGTCAACATAGAGACCACAGTAAACAGTAGTTTGGGGTTTGGAATAAGAGTAGTTACTTTCTTTCTTTATTCTTTACCAAGTATAATTTTATAAGTTTTTTTTTAGAAAGTATAGTCGCAAATGCCTAATTATCCTCTGCAGTAGTTAGATACTGGTTCATCTGTAATCACCAGATACTTTCAAGGCTGACTGTTGCCTCTAGAATGTTGATGGCTATAAAGTCTGAAAGAGGGGATAGAAACAGGTAACTAAGCTTTTTGTAAAAGGAAGGAATAATTATGTAGTTCCCATTAAATTTCCCTTTGAAATTCTAAAAATAACAAACTCTATTCAGAGAATACAGGTAACTCAAGAATGTTTTATTTCAAATCTACTGGGCCCTGAACACTTAATTTTCAAAGTCAGATAGATGTAATATAAAACATTTAAAAGTCTATCTTTCATACTACCTTGGGGAAAAAAGTGTCAGACTAAGGAGAGACTATGAAGTTGGCCTAGTTTGCCTTTAGCATGACACCCTCTTTCTGAGCTTAACCCCAATTTTGGCAATCACTCTTTTCTCCCTTAAAATCCTTTCCTCACAAGTGCTTTCATGCTTCACACAGTTTCTCCAATTAAGGGGGGAAAAATGGCATGATAAATGGACTCACACTAAGACACCAGAGACCCTTGTTTCTCAAAGTGTTCCACAGAGCAGAGAATTTCTCATCACCATATCTACTGAGTAAGGATCTGCATTTTCATAAGGTTCCCATGTGTTCTGTATACATTTTAAAATTTTTAATAAGATAACCAGGAGATTCAGATGCACATTAAAGTCTGAGAACATTAATAGAAATTTTGCTGTTTTCCAAAGCAGTGGTTCTCAAAGTGTGATCGCTGGGTGAGGAGCATCAGCACCCACTGGGAATTTATTGGAAATGTAAATTCTCAGGCCCCGTCCCAGATTTACTACATCAGAAACTCTAGGGGTAGGACTCAGGCATCTGTCCTTATTTTAAAAAGCCATCCAGGGGTTTCTGATGCATGAAAAAATTTTTAAAAATCACTGTTTCAGAGCATCTATATGTAAAGAATTGTTCATTTCAGAATTATAGAGCGCAGTGAACTATAAAAAGTGGAAAGGGTGGGTGTTTTATCCCATAGAGCCCCCTGGCTTTCCTTCAACTTGCATAATCCTGAAATTCAAAAGTTTTCCAAAAATGCCCTAAGTATGCTTTTCAGATTAGGCCATTAACTTGTTTCATGTCTTCCAAGAGTAAATCCCCCGATATCAATTGGTTTAATTCAAGAATTCTGCTCCATTACTTTAGCTACTTCAACCTGTGAAATTTCACACCACCAAGCCATCAGGCTGCACAACAATTTTAATTAGGTGCCTCTGATATGGAGAAGATCATTGACTTACTGGAATTACTTCAGTAACTTAAAAGCTTCTGCAAAATTGAACTCTGTATCTTTTCTTTTTCTCCACCATCTCATTGCCCAGATGCCCCTTGTTTAAATTTATTAACACTGCTTTTTTAATCTGAACTTCTGTCTCTGTGTGTTTCTGTGTGCGTGCCGATTAACCGAAGTTTCAGATCACAGCCTATTGCTAGCAAGTATCACTGCGAGGAGGCATTCTTCACTGGTTTTACTGTGTTTTACAGTACAAGAAGGAGTGGTGATTAATGCAGCTCAAACTCCAAAGTAAACAAGAAGTATATGAAAGTATGAATGACTGTCCTTGATAGTGATCAGACTGTAGAACAGGGCACTTTACTACAGTGAAAGTAGTTTCAATATTTTATTATTTTAAGATAGCCTCTAGTGTTCCTCTAAGACTGGACAATGGATTAAGGGAATGGCTAGGCAAGAACATTCTCTACTATTCAAATACATCATTTGCTGTTATTTAAAGCCTTCAGTGTTAAAGAGAAAATTGCTCTTTGTTGGAATACTTTTCGATTGTTCATTTCACTATTCTGGCATTGAATGAGTTGCTTTTACTTTCATTAATGCTTATTTTGTTAGAAGTATTCCTTCTACTTTACATGGAGGTGTAAAGAAGCTAGTCTTGATGCCCAAGATAACAGAAGTGATCACTCCTCTAGCACATTTATGAAAGTGTTAAGCACACTGTCTCACTAACCCACAACAATAGCCTATTACTTACAACACATTTGTTATCTTTAACAGGGGAGCATATTAGTCTAAGTGCTGCAGACTTACAGCTTTATATGTGCCCCAAAGATGTGTCGAGACTTTTCTGCAAATTGTTAAAACTAAGTGAGAATCATAGATAATAAAGAAAACCACCCTTCAGGGAACTTTTCTGTCATATTAAAAATTCTCTTTGGCACCTTCTCAGAGTGCAACAACAACAACACATTCATACTGGGGCTGGAATTAATGGATAAAAACAGGTAAGAGCTATTAATTAATATCCTTTCACAATGCTGAATAGAATCTTTAAGCCAGCCAAGAATTTACTTTTAAAAAACGTATGCAGAGTGGAAATACTGCCTGAAATGAGTTTACCGGAAATTAAAGGATGGGTTCAATTCCATTCTAACAGACCTGGGAAATGAGATCAGTCTACCTCTCAGACATGCAGTAATGACTGTCATCAGCAAGAAACATTCACTTGGTAAATAAATGGAAGTGTAAACATAATTCTAATGAATGTTTAGCTTAGTCACTATTTAGAAAGTTAAATTTGTTTAGTATTAAATTGCAAATACAAATTTTAACTCAGTGCATACCAACTTCTGCACTCATCTGTCGATCAAACGATGCATCAGTTTTATTTCATTGACAGACTAAAGTCCTTTGTTTTAAAAATTAGTAGGGATAATGAGACTGGCATTTATGCTTTCCTTTTGTGTATTTTAGATTTCTACTAAATTATAGCATACATACAGTAAAGGTGGAAATAATTGTATATAACATTTGATTTTCACTAACTGATTTACAGTCATGGGGTTAAGACCAAGAACCAGTACCCATACCAGTACCAGTACCCTATAAGCTTCTTTTCCCCTTCCAGTTTCTACCCACCCCCTGTTCAAAATTAATCACTATCCTACCTTCTAATCACTTTACCTTATGCTGCATAAAAAAATTCTTAAATAGAAAATCAAAGAAACCAATCAAACTAAACTTTCTTTGAACCCCTTGCTCCTTTGCACCAGTGGCAGCATCTTTATTCTTTGGTTTGTGGTCTGGTACAGCTATTAAGATATATCAGATATAAATATCTAGATTTCCTCTAATTCAGCAGTCCCCAAAGTGTGATCTGGGAACTCTGGGGAGATACCTGAGTAACTTTCAGGGGGCCCTCAATGTCAGAACTATTTTCCTAAAAATACTAAAACATTATTCACCTTTTTCACTCACTCTCTCATAATTATTTATTGGAGTTTTCCAGAGGCCTCAAGACATATAATGTAACAGACTGAATGCAGAAACACATATGAGAATCCATTTGTCTTCTAGTTAGACAGGTATTAAAGAGATTTACAAAAATGTAAAACAGTGACACACTTTTCACTATTTTTTTTTGTTTTGGAAAATAAGGCTTTTGTAGTAATATGTTATTTATGTTAAAATGTAATGAGTTTATTATTATTTTAAATGAATTAATAATCCAATATTTTTAAAATTTTTGTGTTAATTTCTACTAGATAAATGTCAAAAGCTATATCCATATATACAAAGGTTCTTTGGAGTCTTCAGTGATCTATGAGTTGAAGAGTTCTGAGATCACCATGTTTGAGAACCACTGTCCTAGTTATTTCAGAGTTTACTTCCCACACCATCCCTCTGACTTGGCTCTCACTGAGATCCCAAATAACTCAATTGCCAAATTCACTTATTTTTCAGTCCTGGTTTACTGAACTCTATAAATTTGAGGGATTACTTTCTCTCCTGTTTGTTTTCCTTCACAACTCCCCATATCCTTTGCTTCCACAACATTGCTCTCATATATTATCACTTCTCAGATTTATATATAGGCTCAATTTTAATTTCCCACTTCTGATATTTACACTTTTAAAAAACACATCATGACCTATTATCAGGTCTGGAATTTGATTTTACCCTACATAAAATCCCATAAATTAGTAAATTAGCATTGTTACTATTTCATGGATGTTGGCAGAAGACACAAGCCTCCTAAGTCAGAGACAAAGGGCTTTATTATTCACAGCACAACAAGCTCTATGAGCATCAGAGTGTTTGTTTTGTTCCCTTCATCCCTAAGTGCCCCTGGTGATGTGCAGGGGCCCAGATGGATGTCCCACATGTAGTGGGTTTGCACTGCAGCAGAAGAACACTAAGCCTGGGGTATCCTCCTTTTTACAGCAAGCAGTAAGTAAAGCTGCTCATCCCTCAAGACTGCTGCTGCTAACTCAACCCTAACAAATGGCCTGGATAAAGGGTCATCATGCCTTGCATTCTTGGCATACCCAGCAAGAATGTGCAGAGACACTCAGGGTCCATGGAGGACTGTCTCCCCTCAACACCCATTTGAGAAACTAACGTGGGAACACTATGTACAAAATGGGAGGCAATCCCTACACACAAATGTGAAAAAGTTCAGGGAGTTCAAAAATCCTTCAGAGTATATCCACAGACTCCTGCCTTAAATATTCATGTTTCTCAGAGGACTGTCATGACTCTCTTCTTATCTCAGTCTACATACACTCCAGGTGTGATCAATTACCACCAGTGTAAGGGATCAGATCTTTCACATCAGGTTTAGGTACTTTTATCTAACTTCATGATACGTATCTTTATCTGGTTATCAAATGGGCACTTCAAATTCAACACAAACAACATTAATCAAATCATCATTTCCTGCTCCCAAAGGAGGAGGGAGGGGATTTTTCTGCATTGTTTAAAGTCTTGATAAAAACCACCTGTTATTCCATCACTCAAGCTGAAATTTGATGCCATTTTCCTTTTTTCCCTATTCTCCAATATTCAAATATTCTGCATGTCTCCTGATATTTTTCTCTTAGATATCTTTGGGTCTGTCCTTGTTCTCTCGATGTGTACCTCTATAGTCTATGTTCAGGAACTCAGCATCCCTTGCTATGGCCTACAAAAATAACTCCTTAATAATTCTCTATATGTTTAGCTTCATTCTCCTCCGTTGTATCCTCCCCACCAATCCCAAATGATCTAGATGTAGGGAAAGAGGACAGGTTTTGGAATCAGAAAAACTCTGTTTTGACTCTGCATCTGCAGTTTGGGGCAATATACTGAGCTTTTTAGTACTGCTCCTTATTTACAACATGAGGGCAATATTTTATCCATTATGAAGTAAACTGTTAGTATTACATAGTATGATACATGTATATCACGAGTACAATTTAGGGCTGAGTTAATTCTTAAAAATACTATTTCCCCTCCCATTCTTTCTCTTAAAACAATTTAAAGGCTTTCAGTCACCATAAAAATAAATTCAACCTCTTACCATCAAATATAACCCGTTTCTTTATCTGCCAGATACCCAGTTTCACTTTCCCTTTGCTTTTGATTTGTTTTCAGTGATAGAATTCCACATTGATATATTATCTTTAGTGAGACAGTGATCTTTACTGCAGGAGTGTAATATTAAAATTCACTTCTACTGCATTGTATAACATATAGGAAATAAATCTACTGATACTAAATTAATAACAGAAATAAATATGGACTCATCAGATAGTTTTACTAAAATTTCTAGTAAGTACTTCATAGTTGAAGCTCTGCCTCACATGTCACTGAGGCCACAGAGAAAATGAGGGGAAAAAATGTGTAGAGATTGCAGAGGAGGAAAAATAATTTTCCCTCTACCCTTCTAGGTTCTTGGCTGAGACACCCCTACAATAAAAGACAGGTTAACAAGAGAAAAAGAAACAGAAGTTTAATAACATGTATACTTCCTGTATACATGGGAGAGACCCAGGAAAAACTGAGTAACTCCCCAAAATGACCCAAGCCACCATCTTCAATACCATTCCAAGTTAAAGACAAAAGATGTTAGTTGGGGGAGGGAGCCAGTTATGGGAGGTTACCTGGAAAGGCACAGTAAACACTGGTAAGGTTGTTACACAGATTTAAATTGCTGCCTTCTCCACTGACAGAAGTTTCTAAAGGTTTAATCATCTTCCTCTTCCTGGTACAGAGAGGAAGACACCTTTACAAATAGAGATTTCCCCTATAAGTGTAAATGTCTCTTACAAAAGGGTAACTTCTACTTGGTTTTCAGAGCTCTTCCTACATCTGCAGTTTCTTAAAATTATCAGCCTAAAATAATCCTTATGCCAAAGAGCATATTTTGGGGTGACATATTCTGCTCCCCTTCAAGATCTTTCATTTTTATATGAAATACAGTGATGGGGTCCAAATTAGAAGAAAAAGATGAAGAAAAAAAGCAATTCTTACACTAATAACCAATTGTATGAGAGAAGCCCTTGCTGCAGAAGATTATAAAAGCTTTCAGCTTTACGCAATGCAATTATTCAATTGTCATATACCAAAGCACTGTTTTAAGGAAGCAAACAACAGTACTGTTTGGTTTTAAAACAGTAACTTTGTATATAATACATAGAGACTAACACCTACACACATATGCACGCACACACGCACACACGCACGCATGCATGCAAGGGTAGTCTATTTTAAAATGCCCTTCTGGTTTGTGATCAAAAGTTAAAACCCATTTAGAGGATTAACAGTTTTTATGCATTTCATTGTCATGACTAGAAGCAAGAATAACATACTTTTCCTGTCCAGTAAGGTCCATATTCAAACAAACATTTACTAATGTGTATCTCAGGAGGTCTTTTGAAAAGATAATGTTAAAGCTGACTAATGAGCAGGAGGGGTTGTTGTTTTTGCTGTTTTGTGGTGCTCCATTTTACACAGCTCTATAAAAGGCTAATTAGAATCCTGCTTCTGTAAAGATATTAAATCAACAAAAAGGGAATCTCTAAGCCCGTGAGATTTCCTTTAAATCTTACAGGACCAACTCTAATTCCTAATTCTGATTAATAATTCTCTCTCTGCCTTTAGCGCCCTATTGAGGCACTACTCATGTTGACCCAGAGTAATTTTTCCTATTTCTTGTATTTTCTATTCAATGCACATAATTAGGCCAAGTGATTCTTAGGTCACATTTGGGGAGCCATAAAATTAGGCATGATAGGACCTACCCAAAGGACTAGTGAACATAAATGCAACTAGAAATGATGCAAAATCGCAGGACAATATATCCACATGGTGAATTTATTACTTTCATTGGTTTCATAAATAGCAGTATCACTATCAGCATTAACAGTGAGTATATCATCAATTATCAGTAATAATTTATCAGGTCTTGATAATTTAGTTCCCAGTTGTCTTGACTGGAGATGACTGAGACATTTCCTCTTCATTACTAGTGATCACACATTTACTGTATTTGATTTTGAGAGAGAGTACATCTTACTGTCTTACCAGTAATATCATCCTTCAAATTGGCAGAGTTAATGAAGCTTATAATGAGAGTTTCAGGTCAGAGGCACATGCACACGGCTGTGCATTTTTGCCCTGTGCACTGTCACCTGGCTATGGAGTGGGGGTGCAAATCCAGTTCATGCTTGCCTAGCCAAGCCTTATGCCCTTGAGTAGAACTGAGGCTAGCAGAAGACGTTAACACAAAAGTGCTGTCTATACCCAAGCCATAGGGAGACGGCTCAGAGGGAGCATCCCAACAATTCTGAAACGGTGCTGAGTGGGTAGAGTAGGCCCTGAGAGGGGCTTCTCTTCACAATCATACTCACATGTGAAGGGTTACCACTCTCATATAAAGTCAAAGTTTCACAAAATCTGCTTTGTTTATTACATACTAGTAGAGTATAAATAAGGATGCTTAGGTATCACAAACTACTTTTCATTTATGCCTTAATCAAGAATTATGTTGAATTTTAACATTCCAAATAAATAGGTGATTAAATCTATTCCCAGAGCACACAATTTTACCACTAAAAATGACCGTACACACACAGACATTAGAGCATTTTATTTACATTTTTCTGAGAGTATAAATGTGTGTGTGTGAGTGAGAGAGAGAGAGAGAGAGAGAGAGAGAGAGAGAGAGAGAGAGAGAGAGAGAGACAACAACAGTTACCCATAAATCAACGGAAAATAATTCTGTGCCCATGGTTAAAATTTTGCTTGGGCTTTATGATTATTTTTCTCTCGATATGGGCCCTCTCTCTCATTCTCACTCTTATGTTCACTCTTTCTCTCTGGTTCTCAGTATGCTTATCCTTGGATGTTGATAATAATAAAAAATTTTAATGTAGATACCCTAATAATCAGGGTTAATGGAAAGGAATGATGTTTCAGATGATCTGATATGACTATATTTTCCTGAATTTTAAAATATATATAATTCTGTTGAAATTAGGTGGAATGCATGGCACATATGGGAGTTACACATAATGAAGCGACCTTCCTTTATATTATACACAGAAATAAACTCCAGAGGGGAAGGGTATAGCTCAAGTGGTAGAGCACTCGCTTGGCATGCATAAGGTCCCTGGTTCTATCCCCAGTACCTCCTCTAAGAATAACTAAATAAATAAACCTAGTTACCTCCCCACCAACAAAAAAAAAAAAAGAAAGAAAGAAAGAAACTCCAGATCAATTAATAACTGTTTTAAAAAATACCTATAAAGTTGTTAAAAATAACATATAATTGAAGTAAGGACTGTTGCCTTAAGACAATAGATAGAGAACCCATTAAGTAAAATATTAACATTAGTAAATTTTATTACATAAATATTACCATGGGCAAAGATTTTTAAAAAGTGCTATACAATCAACATTCAAGTGTTAGACTGAGAGAAAATATGGCAATGCATGTGACGTATATAGAGCTAACTTCCAGCATATATAAAGAACCACAAATCAATAAGAAACATACACAAATCCTAACAGAAAAATGTGCTAAGGATATGAACTAACAGTTCACAGAAGGAGAAATACACATGGCCAATAATCTTTTAAAAGAATGCATGATCTCAGTAGAAATCAGAGATATTTGAGTTTTAAAAACTAGGGGACATCATTTTTCATCCATCTAATTGGCAAAAGTGAAAATAATTGTGAATAATCCACTATCAGAGTAGGCATAGGAAAATGCATACTCTAATTCATATTAGTGTATCATTTTGGGAGGCAATCTGAGCCAATCAAAATTTAAAATGTAAGTATCCTTTTATTCATTAATTCCATTTCTAAGTATCTAATCCAGAAGAAGTAATACCTATGCCCACAAATAATGTGACTACAAGAATATTCATGACCTCTCTTTTTCTAACACAGCAAGTATTATATACCATAACCTGTCAAAATGCTTAGCTTGTGTTCATTCACCCACCTCTCACAAGGAACCTGTAAGTTGGTATGAATATCATCCCTAATTTATGTTAGAAATACTAAAGGAACCTGAATTGGATACTGGAATAGAAAAAGCCCACTAGTTGAAAAACTAGTGAAATATCAATAAAGTCTAGAGTTAATAATAATGTACCAGTATTAGTTTCTTAGCCCTAATAAATGTACCATAGTTATGTAAGATGTAGATATTAGAGGAAGCTGGATGAAGGGTATATAGGAACTCTGTACTATCTTTTCAACTTTTTTTTTTTTGTAACTCTACATTCATTTTTTTTAAACAAAAAGTTTTGAAAAGTAGTCTTAATATCCCACAGCTAGCAAGTGCCAGAGCTATTTGGGACAGACAGTGGGAGAGAAAGTCTGTGGAGAGCAAAGATCCTTTAGATGCCTAAAGGCAGGTAAAGGGAGCTATATGGAGACAGAAGCTGAGAATAACCAATTCTGTTATTTGCATTTAACCAATCATCTGATTGCAATTTCCAAACACTACATGACAATTTTACTCTCCATGTAAAAGAAGCTCTGAAGGCAATAAAAACAAATGAGACAGTACTTATACTCAGGTAAAGCAGTAGGCTAGGTAGACATGTAAACAGTTAGCTACAACATAAATAAAGAGATGTTCCTTGAAGTTCATAGACAACACTGTGGGAGATGTCATCAGGAGCTTCATAACATGGGTTTATGATACACTGACTTTTAATCACATATCTTAATTAGATAATCAAAATTAAAAATAGTAATGTTAGAATTTAAAATTTTAAAGTGTTCTATGTATAGATGTATTTCTACTATCATGTCTATCTTTGTCTCTATTTATGAAAAACTCTTCTGATAATTTTCCCAAAGTCAATAATTCACTTTGTTTAATAGATAATGAAAATAATCTTTTAAAAGTATCTTCCATGGAGCAAACACTTTAGTATACTTTTAATATGTAATACCAGAGTCTGTGGTTTTAACAACTGTGTTATCTTTGTGTAATAAGTCAAAATTAGAAACTAAAAATCCCAACAGTGGGAAAATGATTAGGTAGACTATAGTACATATTGAGTATGAAATATTCTGTGGCAAATAAAATGGGAACATCTTTAAGATATTTTGAGTAGAAAAAAATGGAATTTGGAGAACGGTATATATTGTGAATCAATGAGCCTGTGGTAGGCAGAATTTCACTTCTGCAGTTATATTACATTATATGGCCCAGTTAACCTTAAAACAGATTATCCAGATGTGTCCACTAATCACTTGAGAACCTTCTCCAGTCGATGACAGAAGATATGAAAGACATTTGAATCATGACAAGGGCTCAACATACCATTCTTGATTTGAAGATGGACGGACTGCATGAGACAGGGAGAGGGTGATGATAGCCACTCTGGGCTTGCTGAATTCGAAGTATTTCAAAGACATCGAAATGCAGATGCTGGGTAGACAGCTCAGTTCTGTAGTTCAGGGGAACAATTTGGATTTTATATATTTTCCGCTGTAACTTACTGAAGTGTAACTGGTATACAAAAACTACACATAGTTAATGTATACACTTTGGTGAGTTTGGACAAATGTCTTATAGACATTTGTGTTACCATCACCACAAAGTAATAAACACTGGATTTTACATCTTCTGAAGGCTTTTAACACCACATAACAGAAACTATGACTAACTTAGCGGCTTGTAAAACACAGGGGTTTTTTTATATTAAAAATAATTCAAGGTGGCAGCTTCGGGCATTGGTTTAGTCACTCAAAAATGCTATCAAAATCTTGCTTCCTTTTTGTTTTCTGTTATCCTATACCTAGAGGGTTTTTTTTTTTTTTAAATGTCTCTTCTAAACAGTAAGCTGGCTGCTACAGATCCAGGCATCAAGTCAGGGCTCAAAGGATGAAAAGGGAAGGGATGGGCCCAACAAGATTTCCTCATTTTTATCAAAGAGCTCCCTAGCAGACTTCCCTAACAGTTCTTTGCCTTTAAAGTGGGAGATGGCAAGGAATAAAGAGACTGATAATAGTAGCTGGAGAAGCAAAGCAATAAAATCAGCTCCCAAAATGTACATGGCATTTCAATCTATGGCACTAGGTCCAGGGAAAGTGTGTAGACTTAACTAATATTTGCAAAGGACACATATGATAAAGGACTATTATCCAAAAACAAAGAACGCTTAAAACTCAACAAGGAAGCCTACAACACGATTAATAAATGGATCATATATCTGAACAGACACCTCACCAAAGAAGATACACAGTTGACAAATAAGCACATGAAAAGTTGACAAATAAGCATATGTGATCAGGGAAATGCAAAGTAAAACAACAACAATGAGATACCATTACACACCTATTAGAATGGCCAAAATCCTGGACACTGACAACACCAAATGCTGGTGAGGCTGTGAAGCAACAGGAACTCTCAATCATTGCTGGTGGGAATGCAAAATGGTACAGCCACTTTGAAAGACACTTTGGCTGGAAGTTGAATCAATTGCCAATCGCCAATGATTTAATCAATTATGCCTATGTATTGAGGCCTCCACAGAAACCCAAAAGGATGGAGTTCAGAGAGCTCCTGGGTTGAAAGAGCACAGAAGCTTTTTCCCTTTTCCCCTGCCTTGCCCTGTGCATCTCTTCATCTGGCTGTTGATTCATATCCTTTAATATCCTTTTATGATAAATCAATGATCTAATAAGTAACATGTTTCTCTGAGCTCTGTGAGCCATTCTAGAAAATTCATTGAACTTGAAGAGAGGGTTGTGGGAATCTCTGATTTATAGCCAGTAGGTCAGAAGCACAGGTAACAACCTGGACTTGTGACTGGTGTCTAAAGTGGAGGGTTGCCTTGTGGTATTGAGCCATTTCTCTGTGGAATCTGATTCTATCTCTAGGTAGATAGTGTCAAACTTGAACTGAATTCTTGGATACGCTACTGGCATCCAAAAACTGCTTGTTGGTGTGGAAAAGCCTACACATACACACACACACACACACACACACACACACACGCTGAAAATGGATCTAGGAACCTGAAAGAGGGATGCTGTCCATGTGTAGGGGCAGAGGATATATGAGAAATCTGTGTCTTCCTCTCAATTTTGCTATGAACCTAATACTGCTCTAAAAATAGTCTTTAAAAAAAAGTCAAATCATAATAAGTTATTTTGGAAACATGAAATCACTAAAACGGCATTCATTTGTTCACTCACAAAGCTAAGAATTAGCACATTTGTCCTAGGCACCTTATTAATTATTGGAGAGCCAGCCTGCATTATAACGCAAGGTGACAGGAACCCAAACGAATGTCTATGCTTGTCCTGCAATGCCTGTAACAGACATCACTAATTTATTCCAGATCTCTTTCCCACTCATGCCAAATATGACTTTAGAATCATTACCAACACAACCCAACAGGTCACAAGTAGCCATTGATCAGAATTTGGCATTCAGGATATAACCTATTTTGTCATTCCTTATCTAGTGCATTGTATATATGCCAGAATTTAACCTTAACATAAGTGTGATGATTTATACAGATTTTTATTTTAAAAATTCAGAGCTCTTATTTAAATCTAGAAATATACATGTTTTAATTAAAGCACAGTAATCACATGTACATTACTGTATTACAGCAGTTCTTTGTCTCCTGATTTATAGATTATATGCTAAATGTGTACATATTTTTCCTTCCTTTTTATCTACCTCATATATTTACAAAAATGCAGAATGCAAAGTCATCAACATGATTAATGCAGAGTTTAAAAATTTCCCAGAATATATTCTCTCCCTCTTTTATGTATTCAAACAGATAAAAATCTAAGAATATATTAGGCTTTTAAAATTACTGGAGAATATTTCTCAAATGTGGCTCTCTTTACTGTATGTGAAACATACTGATTGCTGGTACATTAGTGCTGCACCTAGTAACTGACATGTGAGTCAGTTAATTTTTCTGCATGGATTTAAGGAATTTAACCCTCAACCTTCTACTGAAACTAGCAAGCCAAAAACACAAGTTTTGACAAATGACACAGGTTATTTGCCACAGAAATGGTTTTACAAACAAGGAAATGTAGTGAAAATTTTAAAAGATTACAATAAAATGTGACCATCTACCAATAATAGCTACCATTTCTGAGCACAGTATCTATAATAAGCAACTTTCATTATCACATGTAACTGTGACACTATATTATCTCATTTAATTATCATAATTATCAATAAGCAATCCTGCAAGGTGTCAGTATTACTAACATTTAAGGATGAAAAACAACTGAAGTTTAAATTCAAGGTCAACATACTTATAAGCTGTAGAGCTAGGAACTGAATTCAAATATAGCCTCATATAAAAATGAGTAGAATTAAATATGTTACTGAGTAAATATACTTTAATGATTTTCAAATGCTGTAGAAAAATGCACAGTTGTGTATTATTACATGTCTGTCTGGAATGGAATCTATAAAGTTTGAGCTGGACATGATGCCTCTCAGGTTCAGGCTACATTTCTTAGACTCCCTTGCAGCTAAACAGGCTCAGGATATGGTATAAAACCAATCATGTCATCTCCTTAGAGGCAAGGCTCCTTGTCCTAGACTTTCACTTTCCCACAGAATTTTATTAGTACCTGCTATAAACTAAATTTTTGTATTCCCCTCCCAAATTCATACGCTAAAATCCTACCTCTCAATGTGATGGTATTAGGAGATGGGTCCATCAGGAAGTGATTAGGTCATGAGGGTGAAGTTCCCATGCTCTTATAAAAGACACCCAAGAGATTTCCCTCATTCCTTCTGCCATGTGAAGTTACAGCAAAAAGACAACCGTCTAGGAAGTGGGCTCTCACAAGATACTGATTCTGCTGGCACCTGGATCTTAGACTTCCCAGCCTCCACAACTGTCAGAAATAAATGTTCTTTATGAGCCAGCCAGGCTATGGGATTTTGTTACAGTAGCCTGAATGGACTAACACAGTATCTATACTTTCCAGGCATGCCATACTATGGGACAGAGGAAGATGAATAGAATCTTCCTTCATTTTCAATCCAGTGGAATATCAGACATGTGAAGAAATAAATACTATCACAGTGTCTTAGACAGTAAAGAAGAAAGTCAGAGAAAAAAATCGCTTATTTATGCTAGGGATTTCAGGGGGGTTTCCCAGATTTGTATTAGTCTGTTCAGGCTGCCATAACAAAATACCATAGATTGAGTGGCTTAAACTACAGGAATTTATTTCTCACAATCCGGAGGCTGGGAAGTCCAAGATCAAGGTGCTAGCCAATTTGGTTCCCTAGCGAAGGCCCTTTTCCTGGTTTGCAGATGGCTGCCTTCTTGCTGTGCCCTCTCGTGGCAGTGAGGTGGGAAGCTCTTTGGTCTCTCTTCCTCTTCCTCTAAGGACACTAATTCCATTATGGGAGACCCAACCTCAAAACTTCATCTAAACCTAATTACCTCCCAAAGGCCCCACCTCCAAATACCATCACATTGGGGGTAAGAGTTTCAATATACAAATCTGGGGAGCTGTGTTATTCAGTCCATAATATAGATGAAAAGTGAACTGAATATTGAAGGTTCACTGATTTCCAGTCTTGGACTTGAATTTGTTTTTCAGGCATGCAGGATACAGGAAAAAGCTCAGTGCTTTCTCTTTATCCTGCAGATGCTGTGGTATTTGGTTTATTCTCTGCCTCAGACTATGCAGATAAACCATCCCTTCTTATTTACAGAGCTGGAAGTAACTACTCCAAATATCATTATTCATTAGAAGGAGCTTTTTTTTTTTTTAGATTTTACAAAGTTTAAAAAAAAAATAACCATAGGGTCATAGGAAGTTGTAAAACTAGTACAGAGAGGTCCCATGTACCCTTCATCCAGCTTCCTCCAGTAGTAACATCTTACAGAAGTATAATATAATGTCAAAACCAGGACTACAGAACTTATTGTAAAAACCAGTTTTTACAAGCAGTTGTGTGTGTGTGTGTGTGTGTGTGTGTGTATAGTTCTATGCAGTTTTATCACATGTATAGATTCATGTAACCACAGTCACGATCAAGATACCAAAATGTTCCATCATTAAAAAGGAACTCCCTTGTGTTACCCCTTTATAGTAGCATACTCCTCAGACCATAACCCCTAACAACCACTAGTATGTTCTCTATCTCTATGATTTTGTCATTTCAAGAATGCTATATAAATGGAATTATACAGTATATAACCTTTTTATTTAATAGCAAGGACATAGTACAATACAGTACAATGCATGTGACCAATGTCAAGCAGATATTGGCTCTTATTTGGCTAATTCTTTTGGCTTTTCCTGGCTGTTCCCTTGTAATATCTGCTATTACCACCCTTGAGCTCTACTATGCTTATCTCTGGGGACAGAAGCTAGACCAAAGGTGGCCATATCTACTGATTAAAAGGCAAAGAGGGCCACATCTCTAACCACAGACACTGAAAGGGCTTGACAGAGCTCAGATGTCTAGTTCATATGTGAAGTGACACTCTTCCCATAGCTCATTAAGAGGGGTGATGCAACTTGCTCACTAGAGGGTTTGGGCAGCAGTTGGGGTTATTTTTCCACTAGAGGGCAACAAATATATAGTGATACTAATGACCAGCACTACATCTTTAGATGAAATAACAGTGACAGGAAAGAAAGCCAACTAGCAACAAATATCAAACATCAACTGCATCGTCCTTCATTGCCAGACTGCCATAAGAGGTCAAAATAGAACAAGGAGACCAGATTGCTGGTGAGCATTGTTGTACCAGGGCATATAGTGAATTGGCAGCAGGTTTTCTCTTACCTTTGGTGCAAAAAAACAGGATAGCTTCATTGCTAATGGTCTGCATGCTCATCAGGGCCAAGGGGCAGGTGTGCTTTTGCTGCGGGAAGTAAAAAGACAAAAGATGAGTTTCTCTTTACCTCAAAACCCTCCTCACATCTTAGAACAGTCCCAGATGGATTTCTTTTAATATAAAAAGTTAACTTGCTCAATTACTAAACTAAAACTTAGGCACATATTTATATAATTTGGGATTTGAAAAAACTTTTCAAAGCATTATAATAACAAAAGACTTAGTTTCAAAAAGTTTCAATAATAAATATAAAATGTTTAACAAGAACCTAATATGTAAATTAGAAGGCAAATGACAAATGAAAAATCACTATGCATTTTATAGTATAGTAGGTATATAGTAGGTACAGAATACATATTTTAGTAGGTGCATATACACACATATCGTATATAATCATAATATAGTAAAGGGTTAATATGTCAATTATATGAAAACATGATATACATTATATTTATGTTAATATATTCATATATTAATATCTCTTGATAATTAATGAAAAAACTATAAATTCTCCAATAGAAAAAAATTCCCTAAGAATTTTAGAAAACAAATATACAGACTTATTGAGTGCTACTTTGTGCCTGGTATATTGCTATGTATTGGGAATAGAGCAGAATATCTTAAACTTACAACTTATTGGAAACTTACAGGAAATTTACAGTATAATAGGAATAATACTAATAGTCAATAACTATCAAAAATAAATACAGCCTTACACTTAGCCAAAGAAATGAAAATTGCAACAATTATAAAATATAATTTTTAGCTGATCAAACTGCCAATAGTTGAGCAAAGTAGAATAGCCAGTGTTGACTTGAATATTAGGAAATAGGTATTTTGTAATCTACTGACAACTTTTTGGATGTAATTGTTGAATATATTTAAATTATTTCATAATTTATGTATATGTGTTTACATACATATATAGATATAGGCACTGAGGTTCTTATCATAGCATTGCCTAAAAATGTAAAATAATTAAAACAATATAAACACTCAACAAAGGGGAACGGGTAAGGGAATTATGTTACACCCCCATAATGGAGTACCATGCACCATTACAAATCATGATGTAAACTATTCTACCTATGTACAAGTTTTCAAAATAATATGTATAGTATTTTATTTGTCCAAAAGCCAAGTACACAAATGCCATGAAAAATGATGTTTTTCTCTAGGTGGTGATTTTTAATTAGAAAGAAATTATTTTCATTACTCCATATTTTCTTCTTTTTTAAAGTTTAGAATTAACATTTATTACCTGTAAAAATAAAGCAATGAAGAAAAAAGGCAAAATAAAATGCAGGAGTTAGAACAGATTGTTGAGTCAATACATTAATGGTTTCTTGAACTCTATTTTGTGTTTTTAAGACTGTTTTGTAATAGTATCTAGTCTGAACCTCAAAACAACTCTGAGTTAAGTGTTGTTTCAGCTAAGCAAAAATTCCCTCTAGAATACACTCAGAGTAGGAGTGTAAAATCAAAGATTTATCACCAGTGAATTAAGAAAAAATTGTACACATTAATCATTGTTGAAAGCACAGGATGAGCCAGGCACTGTAGAGACACCCTTCCATTTTGTTCTCTTTTCCCCAGGAGATGCACTGGAGTCTTCAGTGCTCACTTAAACCCAGTGGGGTAATTGTGAGCAGGTGGGAACTACCGAAATTAGGTTCTGCAGACAAAGCATACTAAACAGGCCACACAGGGAAAACTATTTCTTCCATAATAATATTTGGACTAGTATTAGATCGCCACATGATTGCTTCCACCTGCAATTTGATATATAATGCTTCCAGCAAGGCTCCTTGCAGACTTAAATATCTTCCTCCAAATTTCAGAACAATCCTTGTCTGCTTTATAAGGGCAAACACACAAGCACACTTAAGTGTATGCATGTGTGTAGATGCACATCCAAACGAAATATATACATAAAGAAGCAATGTTTTTACTTTTTAAAATTTGTATTTCCTATAACAGGTATCGATATCCTTATTTTACAGATGATAAAATCAAGACTCTTACTCTGTAAATGTAATTGACTTGACCAACATATTGCTGGTGAGCTGCCCAGCCAGCACCTAGACCCAAGTTTCTTGATTCCATGGCCATATTCTCCCCATTAATGTCCTGATACCTCAAGGGTCCCACAAGTACTTTCTGGCTCTGAAATTCTAAAACTTTGATTCCTTGTAAGAGGAGAGTCTCAAATTATGCAGTATGTTGTCTTCTCAGAGTGAGGAGTCATGGCAAAAGGAAAGTGATTAATCAACCATAGTATAAACACTAAGGATTTGATAGATCTCAAGTAGTTGTAGGATAAAGACCAGTGTCATTACATCATGGGAGCTATGTCTATCTGTGCCCCATTGTATCTGCCTTAGTCATCCTCTAAGTGAGAAACATAATCTCCAGCTCATTATAATGTCATTAGCATGGCCATATACCTTCAAATCTGCTCCAATAAATATCTGTTGTTCTTACTTTTGACAAGTCTCATGGTGCTCCACCAAAAGAAATCGACAAAAGAACATAGACTTGGCAAAAAGCATAGCAGTCCTAATAGATAAACATTCAATTGCAAAGGTCTATTTCCATGGCAAATCTTCTGAATCATCCAGGCACTGGAACTTTTGAAAATTCCTTTTCAGTAGAGCACCAAAGCAATTCTGCTGCTCCCAAGTTCTTGATAACTTACTTAATATAGTACAGAGTTTTTCTGAGGTAAAGCTGGGCTTCTGACTTCTCACTTTCCCAGTTTTCTGCTGTGAAGCTCTGAGTGGATATATAACACTTTACTGGTGCTATAGTGCTCTTTTGAGGAGCCAGGGACCTTCGGAAACTCCCAGGTTTCATCATAAAGAAGATTACAATAGATTTATAGTACAGAGGAAGTGAGTTATGAAGTGTTTTCTGTTAGGCATCGTTTTAACAGAGAATCTTTCTTGAAAATTCGGTGTTGGCAGAAAAGAACACTTTCGCCTGAATGAACAAATTATTTTTTTGAGCAGAGATTTTCCCATAAACTCAGTCTTCCTTGAAGAGTTATCGATTTACTTCTTAGCTTATGAATCACTAGTAAGACTAAAAGAATCAAAAGGAAAATTAAAAACATACTTCAAAGTGAGCAAAGAGCTGAATCTTTATATTTTTTATCCTCTTTGATATGACTGTGGAGAAAGCCCAGGAGAAGCTATGTAGCTATTATTTGAATAATTTAGGTTTTAGAGTAACCAGATCCCACTCCAAAAATAACCATTAGTGATTAAAAGGTTAAATGTGGACAATATATTGTAGGCATCAATGCCTATTATATTTCTGGGATCTTGCTTATATACTAAATTTTATTCATAATCAAATCAGGAAATAGATGTATCTAGTTGAACAGCCATGCTTGTGTGCAGCCCAGAACAGTTTTCACAAATCTTAAGAAAAAGACAGGTTCTCACACCTCTTACCTAGAAAGCTTTAAGAACTGATTTTATTTATATTTTAAACAAAATGGAAGACACATGGGTTATTCCATTTCTTGAATACCACATGCCCCTTCCAGCTTCAGGAAGTTTACACTTGTTTTTTCCTGTACCTGGAAGTCTATTACCCAACTCTTTCTTGTCCTCAGGACTTGACTTCAATAGCAGATACTTACAGAGAGGCTTTCTCTGATTCAGTGTTGCCACCCCCTCGTTATTCTCACAGCATTCACTTTTCCCCATAATATATATTTTTATGTATAATTTTTCAATATATTCCATTTATTTGTTCATTTGTTTAATCTGTATAGCTTTCTTTGGAATATAAGATCTATGAAGCTATTGTATCTCAAGTGTAGATAGAGTGACCATAACACTAGTGACATGTAAGCTTCAGAGGTACTTGCTTGACTTATATTCATAAATCTATACTATTTTCAATTTCCTCGAGAGGGCTCCCAAGTTTAATAAGTACTGGACCCCCCAAATCTGGATTTGTCTTGCCCACTGTGGCAGACACACTCTAAGGTTACCCTCAATGGATCAAGCTCTTGTATAATGCCTTCCTCTTAAGTGTGAGTGGAACTTATGATTTGAATCTAACCAATACTATGTGGCAAAGGTGATGGGATAGGCCCTTTTGTGACAGAGCTATGCTATATAAGACTGTATCTCTGCAGATGGGAATGATGGATTCTCCTGCTGGCCTTGAAGAAATAAGCTTCAATGTTGTGAGAAGGCTGGTGAGAAGGCCTGCAAAGGCAGCCTCTAGGAGATAACTGTAGCCCCTAGGTGACAGCCAGCCAGAAAATGAGGTCCTCCGTCCCCCAACTACATGGGCTTAGAAGAGGATTCTAGGTTCCAGAACGGAAAACAATCTTGACTGCCGCTTTGTGAAACACTGAGCAGAGGATCCAGCTAATCTGTGCCCAAAACTCCAGATCCATGGAAACTATGAGGTAATAAATAAGGGTTGTTTTAAGCTAACTTTGTGGTGATTTGTTATGCAGCAATACATAACTAATACAACCACCAATGTCTGGTGTGGTACCTATCACATGCTAAGAACTCAAAAATATTTAATGAAAAAAAAAAAAGATTATATTCAGGCTCCTCTGGACCCATTACTGGATTTCAGGGCTTATCTAAAGAAGGAATCAACTGAATTGGAACAATTTAACTTACAACATTTCCTTAATTATATCATTTGTTTCAGTTTGTCTCATTAAACTAAAAATATTCTGAGTTTTGCTTTTTATCCATCTAGAAGACTTTAGTCCAATTACTTTTATCACAGTACATGTAGTCTGATGTCTGTAATTTTATTTTGTGGATTTTTTCTTTTTTCGTTACTTGGTTATCCCTTAGTTATTTTCACTTTTGATTACTGAACTATATACTGCCCATGTTTAGTTTTCACATGGTTTGGAAGATAAAAAGAGTAGATTCAAGAAAATAAGGCAAAAGGACTGGTATAGGTTATTTGTATCTGGTCCAAGGAAAATATTAAATCCCTGAATTTAAATACAGCCAGATACTGCCATGCTGGAACTACCATTTTTGCTCAAGTTGTTCCCTCTTCCCAAAATGACCTCACCTATCTTCTCTTGTTTGGCTTATTTTTCAGTTCTCACAATGACAAAGTCTCCCTAGAATTAACATCTGTCCCTCTCTTCTCACCTCATGAGATAGGTATTTCTAATATGTACCACTTCAGCTCTCTGTAAATACCTCCATCAAAGCACTCTCCCCAAGCAGTCTTCTTTTTGTTTACTCACCTGTCTTTATGGAGAGATTATTAGCAACCGAAGAAGTGGAAGGGTGTATTCCATTTCTATATCTTCAGCACTAGGCAGAATGCCTGGTAGCTTGGAAGGCTCAAGGTGTATCTGGTGACTGGATGGATAAAGATCTATAACTAGATTCCAGTTATTGTACAAGGGACAGGGAAGGCTATAAAGCAACGTAAGGTTTGATCTGAAACCAACAAATAAATTGACACTGACTTAGTAGAGAGGTAGTATGCCATGGAGAAGAAATAATCTGAAAACGGGTGCAGGGGTGGCAGTAAGCATGCTGCGCTGCCAGGATGTGGAGGCAGGAATATTTGGAGCTGTGAGACTACGTTGGCAAGTAGGAGATTTCATAGGAGTGGGGATATTTAAGGCCTTAAACAGCAAATAGAGCTGTTCATTTTTGATACACTAGGCAAAAGGAGACCTATTGCTATTACTATTATCCAAAGGAGGTTGTAATGTTTTCACTGAAGTTGCTGAGTCTTGTTGTTCTTGTTGTTATTTTTCCTGAGCCTGTTATGCTGTAATTTCTTTCTGGTCTTGTTCTGTGTGACATAATTAATATGGCTCATTTGGACAGAACTGTTAGGAACAATAATTCAAATTATTATGACCCTACTGACTATGTGACTGTTGTGCAAACATTTAAAGCCAGAGAAAAACTTTGGTAACTGGAAAACCTTAGAAGACATAAGCTTGAAATCACTATGCTTTAGCATCACATAAAGATACAGTCAGTTCTCTGTATCTGTGGGTTCTGCATGCATGGTTTCAACCAATCTCAAATAAAAAGTATTTTTAAAAAATTCCAGGAAGTTCCAAAAAGCAAAACTTGTATTTGTAACATACCAGCAACTATGTACACAGCACTTAAATTATATTAGATACTATAAGTAATCTACAGACGATTTAAAGTTAAAATAGGATGTGCATAGGTTATATGCAAATACTATGTATGCCATTTTATATAAGGGACTTGAATATCTGAGGATTTTGGTATCCATGGGGTCCTAGAACCAATCCCCAGTGAGTATCAAGGGATGACTGTACTAAGTGAGAAAAACAAGGTACTGTTGTTATGAATGTCAAATAATATCTATTTAAGTGAAGGGGCAACTATTTTTGGATGACAAAATATGATCTACTGCAGAAAAAAATACTCTCACTTTCAAAGAAGTCTAATTTTTTCCTTTAAGATACTAGTGAAAGTTTTAGTTTTCAACTAAAATATATAAGAGAAAAAGGCTCTTTAAAACTCCTCTTATACACTTCCCAGCATTATAGACTGTATTTAGTGAAATAAAAAGAGCAACCTTTTACTTAGTAGTTAGCTTCTTAATAATCTGGGCTTCTAATTGTATCTTCCAAATGAGATTCTCAACTTGATGCAACAGGAAAAATTGATTGCTTTCTACTGAAAATGGTTAAATTTTGATAAGTGTGCCTGCCTTCATCACATAATTCCCCACTAAATGAAAAAAATTTTTAAGATGATTTTACTGTGATTTTTATGTCAAAGTTGGAGGCCATATTAAAATTACGAAGTACTTATTCCCAAGTGCTCTGCTGTAGACACAAAAACATGATCAAAGAGGACTGACAACCAACTAACCTCAGGAATTTGAAAAAATATGAATAGGGCTGAATTCAGAAGTATGCTCCATGGAAAGTTCATTTTAAAATATAAATTATTTTAAATCATTTTTTTCTCATGAGAGCAGAAACTATGACAAAGAGAATAGAACACAGAGATATAATGACTTTGACAACTTGGAAAGGAAACAACAATGATGGGTTTAGCCATAAGGCAAGCAGGATATTCTTCCTTATGTATTTCATTCCTCCAACAATTAGGGATATTCATGGCCTGCTCTGATGCAAAATTAAAGTGACATCAAGACTTCCGCAGATAGACTACAATGAAACCACAACTGACTGCTAAACAACCATTGAAGAAAAACACTGGAACCTAGCAAGAAAAATCTTCAACTGGAAACATAAAGAGGGAACCACAGCAGGACGGTAGGAGTGAGTGCTTGCGATATAATAGGGCCCCATACTCCCCGGGTGGGTGACCCAAAAGCTGAAGAATAATTAAGCGGCAGAGGCCTTCCCACAAGAGTGAGAGTTCTGAGCCCCACGTCAGGCTTCCGAGCCCGAGATTCTGGCATTGGGAGGAGGAGATCCCAGGACATCTGGTTTTGAAGGCCAGTAGGGCTTAGCTCCAGGAGCCCCACAGGACTAGGGGAAACAGAGACTTCATTCTCTTGTGAAGCACATACAGAATCTTGCGTGTGCCAGGTCCAAGGGCAGAGGCAGTGATTTCATAGGAACCTGGGCCAGACCTGCCTGCTGGTTTTGGAGGGTCTCCTGGGGGAGGCAGGGGACATAAAAGCTGGGAGTGTTAATCTACATGAGCTTTCCTGGAGGCTGACATCTTGATTGGATCATTAGCACCAAGATCTAGCCCCACCCAAAAACCTGTAGGGAAGCCTCAGGCCAAACAATATACTGAGTGGGAACACAGCCCCACCCATCAGCAGACTTCCTGAGCCATAAATTCCTCTAGACACAGCCCTACCCACCAGAGGTCTAGGACCAAGCTTCACCCAGCAGTGGGCAGGCACCGCTCCTCCTGCCAGGAAACCTGCATAAGCCTCTAGTCCAGCCTCATCTACCAGAGGCAAATACCAGAAATAAGAAAACAATACCAAAGCCTGCGGAAGGAATCCACAAACACAGGCCAGACTCTACACTGGGACCAGCTGGACCCTGGCCCTTGGATGACAAGAGCGAGGAGGGTACTGCTGGGACACATAGGACATCTCCCACAGAGGGCCACCTCTCCAAGGTTGAGAAACATAACTAAGCTACCTAAAAATACAAATAGAAAGATAGACAAAACGAGGCAGCAGAGGAATATCTCCCAGGCCAAGGCACAAGATAAAATCCCAGAAGAAGAAATAAGCGATGAGGAGATTGGCAATTTATCTGAGAAAGAGTTTAGAGTAATGATGGTGAAGATGTTCAGAGAACTCAAGAGGCGTATAGATGCACAGAGTGAAGTTTTTAGCAAAGAGTTGGAAAATATAAAGAATACCCAAATGGAGTTGAAGAATAAAATCACTGAAATGAGTAACACAGTAGAAGGAACCAGGAAGAGACTAAATGAGGCAGAAGAATGGATCAATGAGCTAGAAGAAAGATTAGTGGAAATCACTACTGTAGGACAGAAAAAAGAAAAAAGAATGAAAAGAAATGAGGATAGTTTAAGAGAACTCTGGTACAACATGAAGTGCACTAATATTCACATTATAGGAGTCCTAGAAAGAGAAGAGAGAGAGAAAGGACCTGAGAAAATTTTTGGAGAGATAATAACTGAAAATTTCCCTAACTTGGGAAAGGAAACAATCACCCAAGCCCAGGAAGCGCACAGAGTTCCACGCAGTATCAACCCAAAGGGGAACACACCAAGGCACACAGTCAACAAATTGGCAAAAATTAAGGATAGGGAGAAAATATTAAAATCAACAAGAGAAAAGCAACAAATAACATACAAGGGAACTCCCATAAGGTTATCAGCTGATTTTTCAGCAGAAACTCTACAGGCCAGAAGGGAGGAACTTCTCTAGTCATCAAACCATAAGAAAAGAAAACAAAAAAAAAGAATGAGGGGGGAAAAAAAGACCTACAGAAGATTGTTTTGGCAGTTTGGGGTCTTTTATGGTTCCATATACATTTTGTAATTGTTTGTTCTAGTTCTGGGAAGAATGTTGTGAGTATTTTGACAGGGGTTGCATTGGATCTGTGGATTGCTTTGGGTAGTACGGCCATTTTGATAATGTTGATTCTTCCAATCAAGAGCACAAGAACTCTTTCCATTTCTTTGTGTCATCTTCAGTTTCCTTTATCAATGTTTTACAGTTTTCAGAGTATAGGTAACCTCCTTGGTTAAGTTTATTCCTAGGTATTTTACTGTTTTTTGATGCAATGGAAATGTCTCTGCCAGATAAAATTCTGGTTTTTGAAGTGAAAAAAAAAAAGTGAATGAAGGGCCACAAATGGCAAAATATCCTTCTTTCTTATGGGTGGGTTGTATTCCATTACACATATATACGCTGCATCTTCTTTATCCATTCATCTATTGACGTGCACCTAGGATGCTTCCATACCTTGGCAATTATAAATAATGTTGCTGTTAATAGCAAGGTGTATGTATCTTTTTGAATTAATTCTTATTTTGTGGTTGGCTTTATTCCTTTGATAACTATGTAACTTTAAAAAGTGAAAGCTCTAAACATTCTTAGAAACAATGAACAGTACATACATGTAAATTTTTAAAAATATGTGCAGTATATTGCATGAATGCATTTACATGCAATATACTGTATGTGCGCAGTCAAGCTGTAACAATTCTACCTAATAAAACTGAAAAATGAAGAGGAAAAAAAAACTTCTGCAGATAGATTTTCTCCCAAGGGAGACCTAAGCAGTTACAGTGGAGCTCCCATGGAGTCTCAGAACACATCTTGGCCAAGCATACCTCTGTTCAAGATAGTCAGCCAGGGCTTCGTAAGCTGCTGAAATTGCCAGCTTTGCTAAAACATGATAGTTATTTTATACATTTTCATCAGGAAGATCAAGAAGTTTCCTGAGACAGATGTTCTAAAGGATGCTATTTGAAAGCTCCTTGTTAACTATTCAGAGGAAGGCCAGTGACATGTAGTCTTCTTCCTAAGTGTCAACCCAGAGGTGTCTCTGGTGGCCAACTCCGTTCTCCATGTGCTCGCTCAGTCAATAGTAGTACCTTTACTGTCAGAAAAATCATTTTCATTATACAGAATAAAGTGATTCGACTGCCAAAGGCAATATCTATGACAAAAAACAGCAGTTCTTTTTTCTCTTTTCACAAATAAAATTAAGTATAACAATATGATGAGCTTTAGGAATGATGGAATTCCCTTTCTTTTTTTTTTTTTTTATTTTCTGCATAAGGTTTCAGAATTCCTTTGGTTAATGAATTAGAGTAATTCTTTTATGTAGAAACATTTTGATATAAAACATAGGTGATTTCCAGAAACTTTCATATTTTGAAACTTAAAAAGATAAGATATAAGCAAGTGGTCAAATTAAGCAACTCAATAAAGGCTGTGATAGTGAGGGAGGCCTCATGGTTTCCAGTGGCTTCCAAAATATAAAGTAGTAAATCAAATTTCATTGGGTCCTTACAGAAAACATCATGATAACTCAGTTTCCATCATAAAACTGGGGTAACCAAATGTTTGCTTCTAAGTAATGATAGCCCTGGTAAGAAAATTGCCAATCTTTAGCTTATTCAAAAATCCCAAGACTTTATTAAGCCTAATCAACAAATCTGGAGTTTGAATTCTATTTTTGCATCTCCCTGACAAATCTCTAATTAAAAATACAATGATTTTGAATATCATATTGAGGCAGTGGATTACATTTTAGGACTTCTTGTTTCTAAAGATTAACATGAAAATTCAAGCATCAAGAGAGTCCTCCCCACCTTTTCTAAAAGTTGACAAAGAATTACAGGAAAACTGAGTATAAGCAAAACCTCTGTATATATGTGAGAGATCTTTGATTACACAGGCCTGTGGTGTACACAAACACTCAAGTTTTTGCATTATTTATGAACAAATGAAGTCTTAAAGATCGGCTGACCTTATAACGCTTTTAGCTACTGTACTATTTTCTTTGTGTAACAAGAAGTAAAAATAGTTTATGTTCTGGAAATCCATAATAAAAACTCAAAGGCAGATTGCATTTTGGTTAAGGTATGGATGGTAGATTAGACTACTGCTGAGTAAATATTCATTCCCAACCTTCTCCACCCATACCTAGATGGGAAGAGTATACATCCATGATCCACTGATGTCAGGTTTGGCCATGTGACTTGCTTTTGCCAATGGGGTGTTAGTAGACATGACAAACTGAGACTTCAAATGTACTTGTGTGACTGTGGGCTTGAGCTTGTTCTTCTGCATGTATATTGTATCACTGCCACAAGAAGAGGCTACAAGTAGCCTCTGGAGCAAAGAGGATGAGAGACATATGTAGCCGATTTGGATCCTAACTTCAGCTTGGATCCAAGCCCAAATAAACTCAGTCAAGATTACAAAGCATCAGCCAACTTGCAGAACCATGCGAGAAAAAGAAATACTTGCTGTATGTATTGAATCTGGGCTTTTTAAAAATACAACACAGTTGTGTCAATAGCTAACTGATTCAACAAACTATTCAAAGAACTACACAGGTATTTTTAATCTTCCAGGGCAAAATCTGATTCCATATCTACCCAGGCAAGGTACATTAGATTCATTGCTAGAGTTATTAAACTGAGACTTTAAACAATGTGAAATAACTTGAAAAAAAATTCACTATAAAAAATTTATAATGATTAAAGGAGTGATACAAGATGAGGATATTACACTCGTTAATATATATGCACCCAATATAGGAGCACCTAAGTACATACAAGAATTACTAACAGAGATAAAGGGGGATATTGATGGGAATACAATCATAGTTGGAGATTTTAACACTGCATTAACATCACTAGACAGATCTTCCAGACAGAAAATAAACAAGGCAACAGAGAAATTAAATACTACAATAGAAAAACTAGATTTGGTGGATATTTTCAGAACATTACACCCCCCAAAAATAGGATATACATTCTTTTCAAGTGCACATGGAACATTTTCCAGGATCGATCATGTACTTGGGCACAAAAGAAACCTCAACAATTTTAAGAAGATAGAAATTATCTCAAGCATCTTTACTGACCGCAATGCCATGAAACTGGAAATCAACAACAGAGAAACAAAGGAGAAAAAAAGGAAAGCATGGAGATTAAACAATATGTTATTGAAAAAACAATGGATCAATCAGGAAATCAAAGCTGAAATTAAAAAATACCTTGAGACAAATGATAATGAAAGAACAACCACTCAAAACCTATGGGACACAGCAAAGGCAGTGCTAAGAGGGAAGTTTATAGCGATACAGGCCTTCCTCAAAAAAGAAGAACAATCTCAAATAAACAATTTAACCCACCACCTGAATGAATTAGAAAAAGAAGAACAAAAAGCCCCAAAAAGCAGCAGAAGGAAGGAAATAATAAAGATCAGAGAGGAATTAAATACAATAGAGATTAACAAGACCATAGAAAAAATCAACCAAACCAAAAGCTGGTTTTTTGAAAAAGTAAATAAAATCGACAAACCTCTGGCCAAACTCACAAAGAAGAAAAAAGAGAGAGCACAAATTAGCAAAATAAGAAAGGAAAATGGAGAAATTACAACAAACAAAATAGAAATACAGAATATCATACGAGAATATTATGAAAAACTATATGGAACCAAACTGGATAACCTAGAGGAGATGGACAAGTTTCTGGAAACATACTGTCCACCAAAACTGAATCAAGAAGGATCTGAACACTTGAACAATCCGATCACTAGAAAGGAAATAGAAATAGCAATTAAAAACCTCCCTACAAATAAAAGTCCAGGACCGGACGGCTTCACCGGGGAATTCTACCAAACATACAAAGAAGAACTCATACCAGTCCTTCTCAAACTCTTCCAGACGATTGAAGAGGAGGGAATACTCCCAAACTCATTCTATGAAGCCACCATCACCCTGATACCAAAACCAGGCAAAGACACTACAAAAAAAAGAGAATTATAGGCCAATATCACTGATGAACATAGACGCCAAAATCCTCACCAAAATTTTAGCAAATAGAATCCAACAACACATAAAAAAGATTATACATCATGACCAAGTGGGGTTCATCCCAGGGACACAAGGCTGGTTCAACATACGCAAATCAATCAGTGTAATACATCACATCAACAAGAGAAAGGACAAAAACCACATGATCATCTCAATCGATGCAGAAAAAGCATTTGATAAAATTCAACACCCATTTATGATAAAAACTCTCGCCAAAGTGGGTATAGAGGGAACATATCTCAACATAATAAAAGCTATATATGACAAACCTACAGCCAGCATAGTACTCAACGGTGAAAAACTCAAAAGCTTCCCACTAAAATCTGGGACAAGACAAGGATGCCCACTATCACCACTCCTATTCAACATAGTCCTGGAAGTCCTAGCCACAGCAGTCAGGCAAGAGAAAGAAATAAAAGGGATCCAAATTGGAAAAGAAGAGGTAAAAGTGTCATTATATGCTGATGACATGCTACTATATATAGAAAACCCTAAAAGGTCCACACAAAAGCTACTAGAGCTGATTGAAGAATTCAGCAAGGTAGCAGGTTACAAAATTAACGTTCAAAAATCAGTTGCATTTCTTTACACTAACGATAAATCAACAGAAGAAGAAAGTAAAGAAACAATCCCCTTTAAAATAGCACCCAAAGTAATAAAATATCTGGGAATAAATCTAACCAAGGAGGTGAAAGAATTATACACAGAAATCTATAAACCATTGATGAAGGAAATTAAAGAAGACTTTAAAAAATGGAAAGATATTCCATGCTCTTGGATTGGAAGAATCAATATTGTTAAAATGGTCACACTGCCCAAGGCAATCTACAGATTTAATGCAATCCCTATCCAATTACCCAGGACATATTTCACAGAACTAGAAAAAATCATAATAAAATTCATATGGAACCATCAAAGACCTAGAATTGCCAAAGCATTACTGAAGAGAAAGAAAGAGGCTGGAGGAATAACTCTCCCAGACTTCAGACAATACTATAGAGCTACAGTCAGCAAGACAGCATGGTATTGGTACCAAAACAGACATATAGACCAATGGAACAGAATAGAGAGCCCAGAAATGAACCCACAAACTTTTGGTCAACTCATCTTTGACAAAGGAGGCAAGACTATACATTGGAATAAAGACAGTCTCTTCAGCAAATGGTGTTGGGAAAACTGGACAGCAGTATGTAAAACAATGAAGCTAGAACACTCCCTTACACCATATACAAAAATCAACTCAAAATGGATTAAAGACTTAAACATAAGACAAGATACAATAAACCTCCTAGAGGAAAACATAGGCAAAACATTATCTGACATACATCTCAAAAATTTTCTCCTAGAAGAAATAAAAGCAAGAATAAACAAATGGGACCTAATGAAACTTACAAGCTTCTGCACAGCAAAGGAAACCAGAAGTAAAACAAGAAGACAACCTACGGAATGGGAGAAAATTTTTGCAAATGAAACCGACAAAGGCTTGATCTCCAGAATATATAAGCAGCTCATACGACTCAATAAGAAAAAAATAAACAACCCAATCCAAAAATGGGCAGAAGACCTAAACAAGCAATTCTCCAAGGAAGACATACAAATGATCAAAAGGCACATGAAAAAATGTTCAATATCACTAATTATCAGAGAAATGCAAATCAAAACTACAATGAGGTATCACCTCACACCAGTCAGAATGGCCGTCATTCAAAAATCCACAAATGACAAATGCTGGAGAGGCTGTGGAGAAAGGGGAACCCTCCTACACTGCTGGTGGGAATGCAGTTTGGTGCAGCCACTATGGAAAACAGCGTGGAGATTCCTCAAAAGACTAGGAATAGACTTACCATATGACCCAGGAATCCCACTCCTGGGCTTGTATCCAGAAGGAAATCTACTTCAGGATGACACCTGCACCCCAATGTTCATAGCAGCACTATTTACAATAGCCAAAACATGGAAACAGCCTAAATGTCCATCGACAGGTGACTGGATAAAGAAGAGGTGGTATATTTATACAATGGAATACTACTCAGCCATAAAAACCGACAACATAATGCCATTTGCAGCAACATGGATGCTCCTGGAGAATGTCATTCTAAGTGAAGTAAGCCAGAAAGAGAAAGAAAAATACCATATGAGATCGCTCATATGTGGAATCTAAATAACAAAAACAAAAACAAACAAACAAAAACAAAGCGTAAATACAGGACAGAAATAGACTCACAGACAGAGAATACAGACTTGTGGTTACCGGGGGGTGGAGGGTGGGAAGGGATAGCCTGGGATTTCAAAATTGTAGAATAGATAAACAAGATTACACTGTATAGCACAGGGAAATATACACAAAATGTTATGATAACTCACAGAGAAAAAAATGTGACAATGAGTGTGTATATGTCCATGAATGACTGAAAAATTGTGCTGAACACTGGAATTTGACACATTGTAAAATGATTATAAATCAATAAAAAATGTAAAAAAAAATATGCAAATTAGCAAGCATTTACACTAAAATGCATATAAATTTCAATTACCTTATACCATCAACAATATGTTGTTTTATATGTTAAAATACATATAAATTTTAGTTCTCTTATACCATCAACAATATGTTCATCCTGACATTCACCAAATATTTTTTAATGTCTATTATAAAGTAGCAGGCACGTGTGAGCATCGAGACCCCTAACCAGGTGTGCACAAGGAGTGGTCGTGGTAACAGTTCAATAAGCAGAGGGAAGAAGACCCATCTAGGAACTTTCTGACACATTCACCTCATCACCTTTATCTCATAGTGTCTCCATTGGTTACTATATTCTTCCCTGCTGACTTGACTAATTCTAGAAGTTTTACTACTATTACTGTTCACTATATTTCAATACCTCTTTTTTACTACTTCCTTTTTTTATAGCATTTTAAGTGAAGTGTCACCAGGGAGAAAATTCTCCCAGAGAAGCTACCTTTCTAATTTAGAGCAACTTGGTTCCTGGGAATAGAAAGAAAGAATGGTAAAATATTCAAATTTTTACCACTATGCTCTGTGAAATGTATGTTCGACACCTTTCAAGCAATTCACTTAGCTTAGCTGTGCCTCAGTTTCTTCCCTCATTCGTCCGATGGGGAAAAGAGTAATATATACCCACACTCCTCAGCATTGAGATGATCAAACGATGTGCCTGAAAACACTAAAGTAATGTAAGTCATTTTTCCTCTATTTAGGGGCAGTTTTCAGCCATATCAAATCTTCTCCTTACAAAAAAACCTGCCTTTTTCTATTTCAGTAATGTATCTCTTGTACAGAGTCTTCAACTAAGGAAAAAAGCATTTCCTCTTTACAAAAGCAAAGAAAAAATTTCATGTGGAAATTTTTTTTCCTAAATTTCTGTTGTAGCACCACCATTATGGATATGCTTGATTGTGTGTTTATTGCTACACAATGGTGCAAATGGTCCAAAATAGACCTTGTCAAGGAACAGACTGCTGTTATGATTGATATGCTTGCACCAGGGTTGCAAGTGTTTCATAAAATATGTATGTTGTTTTCTTTTACTTGGTTTTCCTCTCTTTAATTTCTCCATGTTTTTGTTTGAAGTTGATGGGTCTAATTCAGCTTGGTCACTGCTACATGACCTTTCTTTCTTGGTGTCTGTCTTTGAGTTATTTATCCAGGCATCAGTCCAAGAATCAGGAAAAGGAAACAAAAACTAGTTTCATTCAAATAGTAAATGGTTTGGCATCGTAGAAGTATAAAAGGAAACAGTTGGTTAAAATCATTTTGAGATTTTAAAATATTATCTCTGTATTATATACTTCTCTATATATATTTTATTATCTATATATCCTATACCTCACTGCCATGAATATCTCACAGATTTCTTACTGTTTAGCTAAATTCTTCAACACCTTTAAAAATATCAAATCATAAAAACTGAGTTGCTAAGATAAAATTCATATCTAAAGATCTATATTAAAACTAAAGTTTAATAGTAAATACTTTTATTTAGAAGCCCAATGTTATAAATAACTTCCTTAAAATGATAATAAATGTACATATGGCTCAACAGTCATCAAAACATTAAATGTAGATGTAATGGAACCTGATATTTAATAATTCTGGAGAGTTTCTTAAGTTTTGGAAAAGCATGACTCAAAGCCATAAAGAAGTTAATTACTTCAAAGCTTGTTGCTTCATTCTGAGAAAATAAATTTTTAAATATCATACTCATCCTAAGGCTCAGCTGGTATCTTACATTATACATAATATGATGGCAACAGGCCCCATAAACTACGTACCACTGAAATTATAATGTAATTTCTCTCTAATGTAAACACCAAATATTACACATTAATCACAATATGCTTTGCCATCAGTTTCACATTTGCATATAAGTACAATGCACACATTTTCTTTTCTTTTAAATAGATTTTAGGTGCATTAAAAATGCATTATGCTTGTAGACATTGACATTTTTAAAAGCTTTTCAAATTGAAATCAAATTAGAAAAAAAACAGTTAATATTCGTTTTAATAGGAACACAAATTTCTCAGTCTAGAAAAGCCGATAATGAGTTGTTCTACTTTGCCATCATAATGTACATTTAATGTGTTGTCCTTCACATAGCAACTTGATGCCACCATCAACAGAACATACGCTTTGTGCTGTTTTGCAAGTGGTGAAATGAGTTTTTCTGAAGCAAATATAGTACAGAACTGAACTTCACCAAATTCTCTAGACACCATAATGAGAGTTACTGAGTATATAGGTTTAACTCTTTATAGAATAAATTTATTCATTACTTTATTATACTTGTAGTTTAACAATATTATGAGTGGATTAATTTATTCACCAACACTGAATAAGAACTTATCATCTCTGCTAATTAAGAGTAAAAATGTTTATTGGATATTTATTGGAATTATAAACTCTGGCACCAAAATAATAATTTCTATATATATGCACAATAGAATTATTGGTGACTAAATTATTTTCTATATATTCTAAATATTATACAATGAGTATGCTTTTCTACCCATTCTATAAGTGTTGGATTGCCTTCACATTTTTTATCTCACTCTGTACTCTCTTCCTTGCCAATCTCATTTATGTTCATTGCTTCCATTTTCAAATACCTGCTCGTGACTTCAGATGTGAACCTCAAGCCCAGACCTCTCCTCTAATATTCAGCTTCATATGTATTTCTACTTTCCTGACATCTCCACTTGAATATTCATCAAAAGTGCTTCAAACACAGCCCTCTTTAAATTGAACTCACCACCCTACCACCAAATTACATCCATTCTTATCCTTCCCGCTCTTGGTAAATTGTACACTTGAAGAATCCCCAATCTCAGTAGGTGATGCAACTATGAAAGCAGGCACACAGGCCATGGATATAAGCAGGCATTTTTGACATTATGATCTCCTACACCATCCATGTGCAAACTAGCACACGAGTCCTGCAAATTCTACCCGTACATGGCTTTCTAATCCATCCAAATTTCTCCATCTCTAATGTCACAATACTGGAATACTGTATAAGTATCCGAAATTCTTTTTCCTACGTGTTTTTTCCTTGTTTTCTTTGCTTCCCTTAATCTGTTTTCTACATTTCAGCCACAGTGATCTTTACAAATTGTTTATCTGAGCAGGTCATTCACCCGCTCTAAAACTTTAAGTGGTTTTATTTTGCATCTAAGAAGAAACCCAAACTTCACTACCCCCTCCCCATTGACTTTTACACTCAAGCCAAAGTGGTCATCTTCCAGTCCACTGAGTGTACCAACTTTATTCTTCAATCAGACCTTTGCATAGGCGGTTCCCTTAAGGAACAGTCTTCAAACCTCAACCCATCCTTGTTACTCTAACTTACATATACCCCTTTTTCTAGGTTAAGGCAGCCTTCCCAAACTTACTGAATCAGATAGTATCTCACTATTTTATCTCCCTGTCCTTCTCCTTCATAACGTTTAACAATGTGCAATAAATGTATATATGTGTCTATTGGATTTACATCTGTCTCTTCCACTAGATAATAAGCTCTACGAAGGCAGCGGTCGGCCCACATTTTGCTCACCATTTTATTCTCAGCTCCCAACACAGTGCGTAGCCACATTATTTACCAATAAATAACTGCTGAATTAAGGCATATAATGTTCTGTATTCAGAAAAAATATTAGAGTCGGAATGAAATATATGAAGTCAAATTGGTATACAAAGTGCATAAAATCAGAACATGTTCATTTGCTATAAGAATGCATAAATCCAACTTTGAGATTCAACTTTTGACTTGAATGACAAAGACAATTAATTGTTCACCAGATAAAAACAACATAGTTTCTCTTAAATAAAAGAGCTAAGCTAAGAGCATAATTCCTATGGGTCTTTTCAACTGAATACTTAAGATGATTCTATCATGAATAATGTCCTTACAGTAAATATCATGTTAATTTTTTCTTTATAATGACTTTAATACTAGTTTATAATGGGGACTAATTTTTTAAACCATCATTTTGCTTATCAAGAAAAAACAAAGAAAAGAACAGGCTAAAACAGAAAGTACTGAACAGGGTTGAATGCAATACGTAAAACTAAATAAAGCTGCTTATCTACTGTCAAGGGGTCTTTGCCACATCTGACCAAAAAAAAAAAAAAAAAAAAAAAAAAAAAAAACTCTAACACCCCTCTTCCCTATCTCTTGTTTAATCTAAGCCTTTGGTATCTTCATGACTTTGATCAAGTTCCTGTTTTAGTAACTAAAGAATAAATGGATGAATGAAAGCTTCTTAATCTTATGAGCCTCAGTTCCTTTGCCTATATAATCCAATAAACAAAACCTATAACCCAGGTGAAGTACAATAATGGGCACAGCACACTTCCTTGAACACAGTGGGTCCTCAATAAATAAACAATTATTACTATTTTATTTTAAAATATTTGCCCTTCCTCCTTACTCTTTCCCCTCATATCCTTGTGGCTCAATAACAGATCAAGTTTTAGAGAATAGGGTGGGGAAACCTGCGTGCCCCATTCTATAATTCAAGACACACCTTAGATTTAAAAAGTTTGGGAAACTAGGCTAATTAAATTTTTCCATTCACAACCACTTCTTTCTTAGGATACTTCTCAGTCGTCTTGTAGTAGTTGATAACCTGTCTTCCCTTTCTTACCTGCCCCAGGAGTGCACATACATACACTGAGGGAGTTAGTTCTAACATTCCCCTAAGAGTGAAGATTAAAAAAAAAAAAAAAAAAAAAAAACCTCTTAACTGATCAGATTTTGAATGCTCCAAATACCCGAGTATTTGGTATTGCTAGCAGCCATCAGGCACAACTGTTTCAAAAAAGGTAAAAACAAACAACAGTGAAAAAACCCACAAGCCATAGCATCAGAGACTTAAAGACGTTTCATTCTAAATTTAGTACAGTATATGCAAATTGGGAGTTGCAGTTACTTTTATGGTCAGAAATGCTGCAATCTTCTTTTTTTTTCTATGTAGGATAGGCAGAATTTTAAGATTACCCCCAATGGCTCACAATCCTGTTTAATCCCCTTGCATTGAGTGCAGGAGGGACCTGTGAATGTGATAGGACATCACTCCATGATTAGGTTATGTTACAAGGCACAGCTGACTTTAAGAAAAGGAGATTATCTGTGATGGATCTGACATAATCAAGTGAGCCCTTAAAAGGGGCAAGACTCCTTCTCCCTGGTGAAAAGGATTCAAAGTGCCTGCAATTCTACATGAGGCAGATTCTTCCGTGCTGGCTTTGAAAATAGAGAGGGCCATGTGGCAAGGAACACAATCAAGTTCTAGAAGCTAAAAATGGCCCCTGTCTGACAGCCAGTAAGAAAACAGAAACCTCAGTACTACAATCACAAGGAACCTGATTCTGCCAAGAACCTGAATCCTTGAAGTGGATCCTTGCCCAGAGCCTCCTAATAAGAATGCAGCCCAGCCAAAAAGACATCTTGAAAGTGGAGACCTGAGCAGAAAACACAAATGAACTATACCTAGACTACTGCCCAACAAAATTGGGAGATAATAAATGGGTGTTAGTTTTTTTAAGCAACTGAGTTTGTAATAACTTACTATGCAGCAATGGAAAATCAACCCACTGGGTTTCTCAAAGGATGCATCAAGACTGATTTTTAGGACTTTCTCAAAGTTTCAACCCAATAAATATTTCTAAACTACTAGTAACTTGTAAAGTTTACAGAATATTTTCTCATATACACTTTTATTTAATCATCTCACCAAACTCAGTAAAAAGAATATCCTTAGAATTTTTTTTTAAATAGAGTCTCATATAGGGTAATTTTATTGCTCAAGATCACAAAGGCACACAGTGTAATGATGCCTAAAATTTAAAACAAGGCAAGGTATAATTAAGTAATGATGCTCTTAAAAGTGTGAGGCCAGAATCAGTATTAAACACTAAAGACTATCCAGGACTGGGGCTGGAGTGAGACAAGTGAGCTATTCACCTTGAGCTCAAAATTTAAGGTAAGGAGGGGACCAAAAAATCTCAGTTATCATGATAAATTACATCTCAATTCAATATTTTAAAAAATCAAAATAAATGCCAAAATCCATGATAAGAAAATATCACTTTTAAATAAAAACACAATCCACTGGCTAAAAATAGGGTTAGACAAGTGAGGCACTTACTCTCAAGGTTGTACAAGTGCAGGGTCAGATCCTGTCTTTATTTAAAACTTTGATGTTTTTATTTATTTACTTGATTATTTAAAATAAAGAAAATTTATTTATTTTATCACTCACCTCACCTTAGTCCCGGTCCTGACTCAGTAACATGTACCCTTTGACACTTCCTTATCTTCTATTTACTAGGAGGTATTAATACATTCTATTACTGAAATAAACTCTCTACTCAGTTATCTTGGTTGCCTGGCAAGTGGCGAAGTTAAGTGTTCCAAACTATAATTCTCTTAATCTGACAAAGGGACTCCTGGCTGTCAGTCTTAGCATAGTATCACAGGTATTAGGCTCACTGAAGACAGGGCATCCATTCCTCTAATATGTCCTGTTTCTCCTTAACAACATTATCTTGGCTGGAGCTGATGTCTGAGAGAATGAAGCAAGGGGATGAGGAAGCCTTCAGAAATTCTCCTTCATTGGCAGTGTGACCACTGAAATGTTTGCAATGGTACTGGAAGTAGCAGGCGTAAGTGTGGACAATTTGTCCAAGTTGGACTGTAACAGAAAGTAAAGGTGAACAAAGTCTTCAGCCACTGAAAGGCTCAAGTTACTGTCTGGGGTCAAATCACTCAAGACGACTTCTGCTTGAGAAGGCATTATTATACCATTCCGGGAGAAGCAGGAGGGGCAGAAGGACAGAGGGAGAGGGAGGCTATAATTGATAAAGATTCTAAAATAGTTCTAACAGCTGGTTTATGACTTAAGACTCCTTACCCACAGTTTGATTGTCTTTGCTCTATAACAGTCTATATTTCCAAGCTTATTAATTTAGAAACAGGTCCCAAAATGTTACCTATTCAAGAAATATTCATTCAAAAATCTAAATATTTAATTACTAACAAGTGAAATGAGAGGTTGGAAAAATTATTTTAATAAATTGAGACAACATATTAGCATATTTATTCAAATAAATCAGATATTTTTGCCTTGACTACATTCACAGAGTCCTGATATGAAGTCCACTAGGACAGCTCTATATTGAATGTTTGTGAACCCAGAGGAAAGAGTGCCACAGTTTGTGTTTTACATCTACATTCGTATAAGCTAAGATAGTAATAACACTTATACTACTGGTCATATCCACGTTAGAACTTATAAACTAAAAAAAAATTAAACTCAACTAGCTTAATGACTGGTTAGTTATATAGAAAGAACACAGAAATGGTACCCCCTTCAAAGAAAGCTAGCTTTGAAAAAATCATAGTTAAATTTTCTATATCTTCTAAAATTACAACTATCTGTAGTCACAAATAACATGTCATGTGACCAACGCTAGAGCCTAAACATTGATTATTCTAATGCTGTTCACTGATAATCATTAATAACAGATGAATTATTCCACCAGTTATTAACTGGTTTAGTTCTCAAACAAGATTTTGTTGTTATTTAAAATTACAAAAAATATAAAACAATTTTGGGCTAAAGAGTTTTCTGATAGTGATTAGACAAAGAGAGATTAAGTTTTCTTTATCTATCTCTCTAGGCAGTAAAATGGGGCCACTGCAAAGCTTACCTCAAGAAAACAAAACAGAGGATAATAGAAGGTTCTACCTATAAATATATTTCAGCTAATAATCTGAAAAAGAATGACAGAATTAGAGAATTACAACTCAGCAGCCCCTAATGGATTAACAGATGGCAGTGAGGATCCTCAGTGACTGCCAACATCACCACAAAGGAAACTACAGACCTTATGTATCCCGTAATAGAATTGGAGTATCACCTCTAGAGTGGTTTTGTCAACAAATAGTATTGGAACTCACTATGTTAACAGATAAAGAAGAGAAAGCATTTGATCATGTGCAAGACTAAATAAAAAACCTCAGATTAAAAACTGAACACCAGTCCATGGTAATAACTTTTAGAAAAGCTTATATTAGAATTTCCATATAAAGTCAAAAGCAAACATATCTAAGTGTGAAATGTTAGAAACATTCCCAGTAAAGTTCGAAGAGGACATGGAGGTATGGTACCTATTCTACTGTTCAAACCTAGACTGGATTGGATAGCCAGTATACAGTTGTACACAGGAATACCAAAATAAAAGTTATAAATAATGAAAAGAAAGATAATGTAATTCTCTAATTAAAATCTCCAAAGAAATCAGCTGCCCAAAACTCAAATATATAAGGAACTCCAGAAAGCTGGTATAGAAGATCACTATAGCAAAATCAGGACTCTTAGCATACAAAATAAATAACTAATTAGAATATGTAATGGAAAAATACACCATTCAAAACAGCAGTGATATCCAAAATATACCTAAAAGGTGAACTATCAAATAGGTACATAATCTTTACAGAAGCAAATATTTTAAAAATTACTGATAAACTTAGGTAAAAGAAGTCTCAAATAAAGCAATATGTTATGCTTATTCATGGTGGGTAAAATATTGTACAGACGTTGATTTTCCTTAAATTATTTACAGATTTACGCCTTACCTGATGAGCTCCGTGTCACGTCAGCAGAGAAGTAGCTCAGCACCTACAAGGCGTCAAGGTAAGACATGGAGTGAGGACTGACAGGAGAACCCACTCCAAAACAAGCAGCCACACAGAGCCCCCTACTGTGAGTCTCGGGAGGTCTCAGACATGGCCGCTAGGCTGGAGTTCCCCTTTACGTCCTACTGTGGGTTTCTGAGGGAAATGAGAACCTTGGTCTGAGGCCAGCTGACTCGGCTCAGCAGAAGTCCCAGGCCCTGTCAGGAGTCAGGAAAGACCGCTGAGTGAGCTCTGCGTGATTCCTTCACCTCCCCACGGCCAGAACAGAGAAGGAAGCCCCCAGAACCCCACACCTGCTGTAACACTGGGACGCTCAGGTGGGCATGGCCGGAAGTGCTCTCCCTGACTTCCGCCACACCAACTGAGGAGCCGGAGGCTTCGGTCTGAGAGGTGTGGCCTCCTATCGGCAGAGGGAGGAGTCCCAGGATCGAACAGATGTAAAGGTGTGTAATCTTTGTTAGAACTGAAAGGACACACTCCTCCCAGGACTGAGGCGGCCCCACAGACTCCCGCCCTATCCTGAAATGCGCCACCCACACCGGCAACTCCGAGTGGCTCAAGTGTGGCTGTTAGGCCCAACGGCCCCCCGCCCACTTCCGCCGGGAGAATTTGTGGGATGGGAAGCCTTGGTCTGAAGGGACAGTCTCAATTCAGCAGAGGGAGGAGTCAAAGGATTGGTCAGGAGTCAAGTTTAGTATCCTGGGTTAGAACTGAGGTGATAAGGCCCTGCAGAACAGAGATAGCCCACAGAGTTCCGCCCGCCTCTGTCTCGTGGGTTCCTAAAACAGTACCCTTAAGGGAAACAGCGGAGGCAGATTTTCTTGGATCCAAGGTAGAAGAATCTCTCTACCTCGGCTGTGTGCACCATCTCTCCCTCTGTCTTCTAGGGTGACCTCTTCAGCAAACTAATTGCTTGAACTCCTGCCTGCTGTCCCTGACAGGAGTCATCATGCCTCGAGGTCATAAGAGTAAGCTCCGTGCTCGCGAGAAACGCCGCCAGGCCTGTACTGAGATCCAGGGTCTGGAGGATGCTCAGGCTACCGCTGCAGCAGCAGGAGAGTCTCCCTCCTCGTTCTGTCCTCCCTTCGAGGACAGACCTCAGAATGTACCTGCTGCTGGGACACCTAGCATTCCTCAGGCGGCTCAGGGAACCTCCAGTGCTACTGCAGCTGTGTCGTGCACCAATTCAGGTGAAGGTGCCAATGGCCAAAAGGAGGAAAGCTCAAAATCCTCCAAGGGCACCGAAGGCTCACAAAGAGATCCTTTAAACAAGCAGGTGGTTTTGCTGGTGCAGTTTCTGCTGCAGAAGTATCAAAAAAAAGAGCCAATTACGAAGGCAGACATGCTGAAGTTTGTTATCAAAAGGTCCAAGTGTCATTTCAAGGAGATCCTCAAGAGAGCCTCTGAGCACATGGAGCTAGCCTTTGGTGTTGATTTGAAGGAAGTGGATCCCACCAGGCACTGCTATGCCCTTGTCAGCAAACTAGATCTCACCTTCGATAGCACGATAGATGAAGAAGAAATCATGCTCAAGACCGGCCTCCTGATGATTGTGCTGGGTGTGGTCTTCATGAAGGGCAACTGTGCCCCAGAAGAAGCGGTCTGGGAAGTGCTGAATATAATGGGTGTATATGCTGAGAGGAAGCACTTCATCTATGGGGAGCCCAAGAAGGTCATCACCGAAGATTTGGTGCAGCTCAAGTACCTGCAGTACCGCCAGGTGCCTGACAGTGATCCTCCCCGCTATGAGTTCCTGTGGGGCCCGAGGGCCCATGCTGAAACCAGCAAGATGAGAGTGCTGGAATTTTTAGCCAAGGTTCATGATACGGTCCCCAGTGCCTTCCCATCCTGCTATGAAGAGGCTGTGAGAGATGAGGAAGAGAGAGCCCGAGCACGAGCAGCAGCCAGGGCTGCCATTGCCAGCGTGCGCTCCGGGGCCATGGCCAGCAACTTCCCCGAGGCTAAGTGAAGTTCAAGGCCGGTTCTTCTTTACTTTTTTGGTTGAAAAAAGGTGTGTCAGTCGTCTAATGGTGGAGGGCCAGGGTGGGACTGGAAAGGGTATATCATCCCTGTGTTCCAGCTGTATATTGCTAACTCGCAATTTTACTTTTTTTTTTTTTTTTTTTTTTTTTAGGTTATATTTCAAACAGTGAAGTCTGAGGATTGTTTTCCTTGTGGAAAAAGCAGTAACATTCTAAGTGGTGGATGCCCAGAATGGGTCTGGAGGCAACCCAGTGCAAATCATCTTTGTGCTTCTATTCTATATGGTAAACTTAGAGTTTAATCTTTTCCTTTTTTTCTTTTCCTTTCCTTTCTTCACTTCTCTTTTCTTCCTCCCTCCCTTCCCCCTTCCCCTTCCTGTCCTTCTTTCCTTTTGTTATAGTTTAAATGTTGTTTCTTTAGTAGAAGGTGCAAATTTGTGATTTTGGTTACATATTTATTAGATTTAAGTTAATAGGTATAAGATGAGTTTTATCTTGTAAAACAAGTTGGGAAACCTTTCATATTTACTGAACTAGAACAACAAAACATGGCATGGTAATAGGCATTTCTTTGGAAATGTGAAAAACTTTCACGGTAAAATTATTGGGATCAAAAGAATAGGAGAAAAGTAAAAAATGTGCAGTTTTTCTTTCCCTTATCCATTTTAATCTGCTGTCTGGTAAAAATAAAAGATATATACCTGGATTTGCTTATCTTATTAAAGAATGCAGGAGAAATAAAATGTTTACAAACTAGCAATCATGGTCACTGGCTCGTTCATTCCCCAAATATTAATTGAGCATCTGCTCTCTGAAAGTTATTGTGTTAGAGATGGTGAAACTAGGATACACAGCTCCCCTGCCTTCAGAATTCTACAGTCAAGGAGCAGTAATTATACAGAGAACGTGGTGAAATAGCCTCTACGACCTAAAGGACAAGTAAGAAGCAGTCAGGAGGTAAGGGGGCAGGAAGGAGGTTGGGAGAAGTGGGAAGGGGAGAGTGTCCGGCTGAAAACAATGAAGTACAGATTCTCTGGGGATCCGCAATTTGGGGTTTTGAGAAAATAGAAGTCTCTCAGTGAGATATCCTGTTGATTTAAGCTGGGTGGTTGGCTAGATGAGGCTGTGGGACTGGTGAGCAGAGGTGTTCTCAGCACTGACGGACAAAATCCTGGAATGCAAATTGGCTCTTAAGAGCTACTTTAGTATCATCAGTAAGCCAGAGGAAAAGCTCCTCCTCGGGCAGAAATGGAAGGTGTCCTGTGCTCTTGTTCACATGCAACTGAACACAGAGCACAGTCTAATTGTTTTGTGCACAGGATCTTCGAGGAATTTCTGAGAAATAAGGGTGATACTTCCTTGAGATGGAATGAGAACCAGATCCCAAGGCAATGAGAGGGCAATTTAATTAAGTTATCTTGAGTGTAATTCTGCCAAACTCTAAGGGAGGGCTCCATGTTTGGTGGTGAAGAAATGATGAAAATACAGGTGATTTGGATGGAAAGGCACCCAGGCAGGAACTTTTTGGTCCTTGACACAAATTCTAGGACCTCTGAGTTGCATCCACCTGGGGAAGACTCCCTGACAGACAAATTAAGTTAAACATCCTCAAGTGGGGGAAATTTATTTAGTTTTACTTGCTAAGCAGCATCATGGGCTCATTTGGTGGAAAGCTGCGTATTCTGTGATGTCTCCTGAATTAATAAGACATACATCTTCCCAGAGGGGAGGGTGGTATCATCTGTGGTTAAAAAAGGAAAACTCATAAGATAACTGCCATTCATTAAATTTTAGACCTTCCTCTGTCAAGTGCTTCATATCCATTACATATCTTCCAACAGTCCTACAAGATAGGGCTTTATCAGACACACCCTGCAGATGAAGAACTTGTGATTTTCTCAAGTTCACATGGCTGATAAGTGAAAGAGCTGGGACTAGACCCCTGGTCCAAATTTTTCAAGAGTCCACACTTTTCCACATCTCCAGCCTGAGGCAGACTTTCCGTCTCTTCATTCTCTATTATTCTCACTACTCCAAGAAGGATCACATACAATTATAAAAGTACACAAAGCAGTCCTGATGAAGGAAGTTGAACATCAGAATAAAGCACATTGTGGGGACTGTCTGTGGGCTTCATTGGCTGAGGACCCTGCTGTCCCCAGCCCCAGGTTTCCCTGACAGCTGGCTCCAGAGCACTTTCCTGCATTACAGAACGTTTCCCCTGGGTCTTCCTCAGTGTGCCCTCCTGTCCAAATTGGAACCTCATATGCTGACCAGCTCTTCACTGTGTCCTCTGGAGCTGCACCCTGTTTCCTGTGATGCAAACAGTCCAGAGTCACCTGCCTTCCCCTTGATTAGAGTGGTCCAACTCTCTGTAGGCGTACCTTGAAGGTCCCATCCCTCCCAGAGGAACCACTGACAGTGAAGTTTAGAAACCTCATTACCACAGCCACACCCCCACGCCTCAAGCCTCAAAGTGTATTCTAAATGAGCTGGTGATTAGAGTCTTATTTCTTACAGAAGATACTGGTTCTTGGCATATAACTGAAGTTGAATGGGGAGTTTTGTAAACAACTCAGATAGCGTCAGTAGGATTTTGAAGGAATGTGCTATTTGAGACCAGCCACTGAAAACATACGAATGAGCTTACCTAGATGGTCAATAACCAAAGCCTCCCTCATACATTGAAGGTGAGGAAAGACCATGGAAATCACTGTGTAGCACACATCTACTGAGGCTGAATTCTTCAGAAGCCAGAGTCTTTCTACGAGAAGAAATATAGTTTCTTGGCAGACATGCTGTCTTTGAACAACAAAGATCAAAATAATTCACCACCCTTCTTCTGCCTCTGATCTCAGTATTCGCCCCAGAGGAAAACCCTGGTTTTGCCTTGTGCCTAATGACACCTGTAAACGTGTCCTGCATGTTCGGTCATGCTGAGAGTGGCTGGGACTCAGAAGCAGGGTTGTGACGTGCTTCAGTAGAAGGAGAACATTCTCATCCTATTGAGACTCTAGAATTTATTGCAAAGGTGAGTTCAGAAGGGTGCTATTGAGTGAAGGAGGGGGGCCCTCTCTGCTGAGACTTTATAGCATCCTTTTGAAAATTAAATGTGATCCAGTATTTGAAAGCACCTCCCATGTAGCAGGATTCAAAAGAAAAGTTGGAGATTTGCAAGGCCGGTGTGGCCTCCTTAGAAACTCCACCAAGAAATGGAAGAGGGCTGATGAAAACAAGCTCTAATTGGTCTTTGTTGAGCACCTACTGTGTAACAGTGGGTTGGAGGGAATGCAAGTGCTCACTCACCTTTTGTGTTGCCCTCCTTCCTGGGCTCATGGGGAGACCACTTTCCCAATGCACCTGTACTTAGGAAAGCTCATGTGACACTGAAATATGAACAGAAACAATGTTTGTCACCTCTAGGCCAAGGTATTTGAAAGCCAGTATACCACCTCCATGCTCTCTGTTCCATTCAACAGCACACACGGAGATCACCTGTTGAGAAGTGGAACCACCAATGGGAGCAGCCTGGATCCCTGGGTCATCTGACAGTGGAGGCCCCTGACTACCCACCCCAGATTTTATGTGTATGAGAAATAAACTTCTGTTGTTTTAAGCCACTGCAGGTTTGTAGGCTTTGTTGCATCAGTTACTTTATCTGATTAATGCACACCTACTATTTTTATGGTTAGCTGTATTTAAATATTGTAATTACAAGGGTAATAGGACATATATTCTTGCTGCAAAAAATTCTAATACAGATAAATTACAATCTCCTCCTTTTCTTAAAATTCAGTCCCCTCCTCAGAGGCAACCACGATTAACAACGTGATGTGTGTCGTTTTAAAGCTGCTCTGAGGCTTTTTCATATGTAGATATACTATAAAAATACATAAATGTAACATACACGGCTAACAATCTACGTATTGTTCTGCCTCTTTACCTTGTCACTTAACAAAATGAATGCAGGATATTTCCATGACAGCACATGTAGATCCGCCACACTCTTTTAACTACTCCCTACAATTCTTTTTCTTTTTTAAAAAACAGGCTTATTGAGCTATAATCGATAAACAAAAAACTGCACATATTTAATATGTAGAATTTGATGAGTTTGGACATAAGCATCCACCATCACCGCGATGACGGTAATAGACTTATCTAACACCTCCAAAAGTTTCCTCGTGTTCCTTCGGTTTTTTTCTTTTGTGGTGAAGACACTTAACGTGAGATCTACGCTCTTTCAAAAAGCTTAAGTGCATTAATACAGTACTGTTAACTGCAAGCACTCTGCTGTACAGCTGATCTCTAGCACTAATTCATCTTGCATATCTGAACGTTTGCAGCAATTAAACAACTCCCCATTAAACCCTTCCCCCAGTCACTGGTAACCACAGTTGACTCTGCCTCTATGAGTTTGACCATTTTAGGTACCTCATATAAGCAGAACCACACAGTGTTTGTCCTTCTGTGACTGGCTTATTTCACTTAGCATAATATCCTTTATGTCCATCCATATTGCTGCAAATAGCAGGATTTCCTCTTTTAAGGCTGAATAATAATCCACTCTGTGTGTGTGTCTGTGTGTGTGTGTGTGTGTGTATGACATTTTCTTTGTTCATTTATCTTTGATGGACATTTGAGTTGTTTCCATAAATTGGCTATTGTGAACAGTGCTGCAGGGAACATGAGAATGCAGATATCTCTTCAAGATCCTAACTTCTATTCTTTTGAATATATACCCAGAAATGAAACTGCTAGGTTACATGATAGTTTTATGTTTAATTTTTCAGAAACTTACATACTGTTTTCTATAGTGGCTGCACCATTTTACATTCCCATCAACAGTGTACAAGGGCTTGATTTCTCCACATCTAACCCAACACTTAATTATCTTTTTTTTTTTATTATAACCAGCCTCACTGGTGTACAGTGATAGCTCATTTTGGTTTTGAGTTCAATTTTTTTTTTGATAATTAGTGATGCTAAGCATCTTTTCATACCTTTTGGCCATTTGAAGGAGAGATCATCAAGAAGAATAAGATAGGAGCAATCAGGGTGTTGCGAACTTGATTACGCAGAGGGGTTAATCATGTATCTTGGGAACGTCAATCATCATGTTCCAATCTGCCTTCCAAAAAAAAGACAGATAAGGATTATCCTACTTATGTTTGTGTGATAATTAACCATTCTCCTCTCATGAACATGAAAATTGTTTCCCATTTGTTGCTATGATGAATAGGACTGGAATAAATATCTCTGAACCTGAAATCTCGGACAAACGTGCATGCTTTCTCATAGGAAAGAGATAGCAAAGTGCAAACGAGTAAAGTGGGCAGAGTGTGAAACTGAAAAATTTTTACAAATATTGCTGAATTTCTCTTCCAAAAAATGCCATACCAATTTATAGTTTCTCAGATTCAAGTGTGTGAGTGCTTTACATTCTTGTAAGCATTTTATTTCATCAGTCTTTTAAATTTTAGTCAAACTTTGGGATGAAAGGTATTGTCTCATTGTTATTTTATTTCCCTATTTTCAAATAGGTTGAGTATAAAATTAAATCAATTTCTTATCCATATAGAGCTAGATTTCTGTATTGGTGTCTTGAGTACCTGGATTCTTCTAGGCATACTTTACATTCTGAAATATCAGTAAGATGCCCCTCTCCTTTACTCTGAAAAGCCAGGACTTGATGAGAATGATCAGTTGCTAGGCAACGGAGCCAGGCAAGACACCCTTAGCTAGTGAAGATCTGAGATCAGAGCCATTGCCAGAATCCATGAGACAGACCATATGAAAAACCTTATCCAGAAAGCCCAGGGTAAGCTGGCACTTTGCATTCTGGATTTAGAGTTCAGCAAAAGGCAGAGAAGTGACCATAAGGAGAGAAAGAGGAGAATCTGGGTGGAAGGTCCAAGACAACCTCAGTTAATAAGCCTTGGAAATCTCTGAATTACCACCAGCAGCTGGAATTTGTGACGTCTGAGTGGGCAGATCTACCGGATGAAAGGACTAGAGGCATGCAAAAAACCTCACCCTACCTTGGCATCCTCTGTGTCTACTGTCAGGCAGAGTATAGGTAGCTCTTCTGTGTCACCCAGTGATGCTAGATGTTGAAAAAGCTATATCTCTGGGCGATTCTGGTAGTTCACTGCATCCTTACCCATGTTCCTGGCTGGGAGCCGTACTGATGGCTGCTGGAGGCTGGTATTTTTACCCTGTGTACAGTGCCCTCCTCCACTGAGTTTGGGGCAGTATGAATGGGCAGGCTTGGTAAGTGATGACAGTTCAGATAGGCCAGGAATACCAGTGAGTAGTGGAAGGGGACCTAAAACTACAAAGAGGGAGAAATTGAGAGGAGATGTCCTGAGGCTAATTATTACTTCAATGATTCTGCACATAAAGGGCTGAGGGTGGACATGTCTGGAAAAGATAATCTAGATGATATCCCCAGCTCAGACTGCCCCACGTGGCTCCTGAGTTCTTGAAACACCAGAGGGAAGATGTCCCACAGTTGTGTTTGGCGGCCTATGTCACCGCCAGATATTTCCCAGGGTAGTAGGTTGATTCAAAATGCAGACATTTGCAGGGAAGATGGAGAACCTGTGGAGGTGGCACAGTTTCTTATTAAATTGACCATGGGTGACAGAAATGTGTGCAGTCTAGACCTCTATCTTTATTATAATACCTAACCTCAGTGGACTGGAAAAAAAATTGTTGTATCAGCCATTCCCAAAGTAATCACATGATCTATAGTACAATATAAATCACCATTCACTGTGGGATGTTACATAAAATGTAGAGATTATTTGTGTTTCTAAGAAGATCACACACATTGTATGAGGGGCAACTGAGTAAGACTAATATACAGTGAAAGGGACAAGAAATATGGCTTATTTACCTATATTAAAAATTTAAGAAAAGTTGGTATATTCTTCCTTTAGTACATTTTCCCCTATCTTTTATTTTTGACAGCAGTTTTATCTTTTCTACCAGCCATAACCCTGAGCTCATTCTTTGCCTATCCTTTCACATTTACATAAGCAATAGTTTCCTATCCCACAACCTGTGTATAGCTCTGCATTTTCTTTTCAATCACTGTGCCTATCAGAAGCATATTATCATTGGGCAACCCAATAAACTGCAATAGACCTCAGAAATTCTGTCTCATAAGGAGAGAAGAACTGGACATTGGTGAATATTAGTAACTGTCCAAGTTGTAGCCTTCTTACATATTTAAAATCTTTAATTTTGAAAAAATTTTAGAGTTACATAGAAATTGTAAAAATAGTACAAAGAGTTCCTGTGCCCCTTACAACCAGCTTCAGTCAGAAATCTGTTTATCTTGTGATAGTACATTTACCAAAATTCAGAAATTAACATTAGTGTAATAGCATTAAGTAAACTACAATCAAATCTGGATTTCACCAGATTCAAATGAGCATGCAATCAATCCTTTTTGTTTTGTTTTGTTTTCTTTAGTATATAACTAAGTACAATTTTATCACATGTATAAATTGTGTAACCAATACCAGAATAAGGACACAGAACCTTTCCAAAACCCCAAAGAAACTCCCTTGTGTTCCTCCTTTATAATCTCATCAAATGTAATCCCTGGTAACGACTGATCTATTCTCCATTAACATATTTTTTTCATTTTAAAAATATTATACAAATGGAATTAAAGATTATGTAACTTTATGGGATTGGCTTTTTCACTTAGCATAATGCACTTGAAATCCACCCAAGTTGTGACCATGAATAATTTATCACTTTTGATTTCCAAGTAATCTTCCCTTGCATGGAGATACAACAGTTTGCTTACCCATTCATCCACTGAAAGAGATCTAGGTTATGGTCCAGTTTGAGGCTACTACAAATAAAGATGTTATGTCCATTTGATTATGGTGTTTTGTGTAAATATATATTTTCATTTCTCCAAATTTTCAGAAGGGGGTAGCTCTATCATGTGGTAAGTGTATGTTTAACTTTATAAGAAACTCACAAACTGACTTCCAGAGATGGTGGACCATTTTACATTCTCACCATCAATGAATGACAGATCTAGACGCTCCACACCCTCATTAGCACTTGATATTTTCATGAGTTTTTATTTTTCCCATTCTAATAGGCGTGCAGTAGCTTAAAATTATATTGAGGCTTAAAATTACATTACATTAATAGTTAATGATGTTGAATATTCTTTCATCTGCTTATTTACTATCCATATATCCTCTTTGGTGAACTTATGCCCATTTACTAATTGGATTATCTATTTCATACTATTGCATTTAGAGAATTTGGGGGGGGGCGGGCAGAAGGTAACAAGTTTTTCAACAAATAAGTGATTTGCAAATATTTTCCCCCAGTCTGTGGTTTGTATTTTCCTTCTCTTAACAGTGTCTTTCACAGAACAAAAAGTTTTAATTTTTATGAAATACAATTTATCAGTGTTTTCTTTCATGGATTTAAAGTCAAGTATGAGAATTCCTCATGGTGGAGGTAACTTGTGTGCCCTGAAGTTGGAGTGGTTCTATAGCCTCGAATAAAAGGCATCTGACAAGACCAATGCAGGAAAAATTTTAAAGTTCTGCCCTGTGTCTTCCCAGTGTGTCTTGGGACACTTAATTTCTACTGATTCATTGCATGAATCTGAGAGAGCACACAGACCACAGGTGCCAGTGTCCGTGGGGTTATGTAAGGACAGCATATCTGAAACCTCTTTGGAGGTGAGTACTGGCCTTTGTTATTATTTTAATGGAATATCGTATGTGGACTAGAAATAGAATAGTAACTATCACAGTAAATCACATACAGAAAGGCTAGTATTTTTTCAGGAAACTTTTGAGATTGGGTATACTTGCAAATATACATGTACACACATATACACTCATATATACTCATACTCACAGACATACACAGTTGGTAGCTATTTCTGTGTGAGCACTCATGCAGACTTCCCAACCAAGAAGGTGACTGTTGGTGCAATTCCTTTTGCTCAGTTATAAAATGAACACCCATTACAAATGCAAACATGCTGGAAAAGATCAACAAAGAGTACAAAGACAACTTCCTTGTAATCTTCTGGAAAGCCTCTGAACACAGGGAGCTGGTCGTTTGACTTACCTTGAAGGAAGTGGAATCTACCAAGCACTTCTATGGCTTGTCAGCAAACTGGATGTCACTAACGATGGGAGTTTGAATGGTGGCAGGGCTTGCCAGAGACCAATCTTCTGATGACTCTCCTCGGCATATCTTCATGAAAAGCAACTGCTCTACTAAGGAGGAGATCTATCAATTCTTTAATATAATGGGGGTGTAGACTGGGAGGAAACACTTCATCTATTCAAGCCCAGGATGCTTATTGCCAAATATTTGTGCAGGAAAAGTGACAGGAGTGCCAGCAGGTGCCCAACCATGATCCTCCACAATATGAATTCCTGTGAGGGTCCAAGAGCTCATGCTGAAACAAGAAAGATGAGAGTCTTGGGGGTTTGGGGAAGGTCACTTATATCATCCACAGTTCCTTCCCATACCAACATGGAGAATCTTTTAAAAATGAGGAAGAGAGAGGTTGAGCAAGCTGTAGCAAGGGTTAGCACTACTACCACGGACAGCATACGTTCCAGAGCCATGTCCAGTTTCTTCTCCTACCCATACTGAGTCCGAGCTGCTTCCTTTTAATTTGTAACTGAAGAGAGAAGTCAATGTTTCAAGTAGTGAGGAACTGGTATTGGGCTGGAGGGAGCACAGTGTATATCATTTTGTCTTTCTGTTTTATGTGGAATCTTGGAGATTTCCTCCCTCCCTCTTCCCATCTCTTCCTTCTTTCTTTCTCTTTCTAATTTTTTAATTTTTCTATTTTTAAAGTTTGTTGAAGTATAGTCAGTTACAGTGTGTCAATTTTTGGTGTATAGCATAATGTTTCAGTCATACATATATTCATTTTCATATTCTTTTAAATTATAGGTTACTACAAGATATTGAATATAGTTCCCTGTGCTATACTGAAGAAATGTTTTTTTATTTTATATATAGTAGTTAATATTAGCAATTCTCAAAATCCCAATTTATCCCTTCCCACCCCTTTCCCCTGGTAACCATAGGTTTGTTGACTATGTGCATGAGTCTGTTTCTGTTTTATAGATGAATGAGTTCATTAGTGTCTTCTTTTTTTCTTTCTTTCTTTCTTTCTTTCTTTCTTTCTTTCTTTCTTTCTTTCTTTCTTTCTTTCTCTTTCTTTCTTTCTTCCTTTCTCTTTCTTTCTTTTCTTTCTTTCTTTCTTCTTTCTTCTTTCTTTCTTTCTTTCTTTCTTTCTTCTCTCTCTCTCTCTCTCTCTCTCTCTCTCTTTCTTTCTTTTAGATTCCACACATGAGTGATATCATATGGTATTTTTCTTTCCCTTTCTGGCTTACTTCACCAGGAATCACAATCTCTAGATCCATCCGTGTTGCTACAAATGGCATTATTTATTCTTTTTTATGGCTGAGTAGTATTCTACTGTATAAATACACTACAGCTTTTTTATCCAGTCATCTGTTGATGGAAATTTAGATTGTTTCCATGTCTTGGCTATTGTGTATAGTGCTGCTATGAACACTGCGGTGCATGTATCTTTTTCAATTAGAGTTCTTTCCAGATATAGGCCCAGGAGTGGGATTGCTGGATCATATGGTAAGTCTATTTTTAGTTTTTTGAGGAATCTCCATATTGTTTACCATAATGGCTATAATTTTTTCATTTTTCTTAATTTCATTCATTCTAATTAATTTCTAAATGTTGTATCTTTTAATAGACGATTTAAATAGCTTCAGAATATAAGTTTATTAATCAAAACTGTGGTTATACACTTATCACTGCATATCAGGTTTAAGAGTAGAAGCTATGTAATTTGGAAAACAAATTGGGAAAATCTTCCATCTTATTTTATGATACAGAACAGGATATCATGGCATTGAGCAAGGGTTTCTTTGGAAATATGAAAGATCTCAGTAGTAAATTGTTGGGCTTAAGAAATAGGAATGTAGTGGGGGAGGGAATAGCTCAAATGGTAGAGTACATGCTTAGCATGCATGAGGTCCTGGTTCAATCCCCAGTACCTCCTCTAAAAATAAATAAACCTAATTACCTCCTCCACCCCCATCAAAATAAAAAATAATAAAAAAATTTTTTTTTTAAGAAATAGGTAATGTGAAATATGGTGGACTCATGACCTTTCTGATAATTTTAGCCTGTCATTTTGCAAAATCAAAAGATGCATACATGAATCTGTTTAAATTATCCAAGAATGCAGGAGAAATTAAAACTTAGATAGTATGTTCATTAGCTCATTTATTCTCTAAACATTAATTGAACATGTGCCCTTTGAAAAACACCTTGATACTCTTGGGAATGTTAGGGATTTTGTGTCTAGGAGCAGTTGGAAGTTATGAGATATCATGGTAGCCCAATTAAAAAGGAGTGAAAGGGTAGGATCCCAGGTAAGAGCTGTTAGGTGTAAAAGCCCTGAGTCAAATCCATTTGGGCATCTGGGAAACTGCAATTTTTCAGTGGAAAGGAAGTTTTAAGCTTAGCTATATGGTGGGTGAGCTAAGGCTATGGGAGACCCTCAAATGGTGTGTCTCAGACTTGAGAGACTAAAGCATAAAATGTAAAACAGCTCTTAGCAGTTACTCTTGAATCCTGGATAAACTAGAAAGAAACTTTCCACTAAGGGAGGCAAGGTAGGTGTTACAAGTACTAGTCACAGGGCATTTGATCAGTTTGCAAAGTAATTGTTCTACATTCTCAACTACAAACACATGCTATCTTCCATAAAAAAGAAGGATGATTCAGATGGTGGAAACAAGAATCCACAAGATGGAGGTGAAAATCAGAGGAATTTTCCCCAGGCTTTGAAATCCTAATCAAGGAACTGAAACACCTTTCCATTGGTAGTTCAGAACTGTTATTGTCCAGTGACTCCTATACCACCCATTTGCTTGTTTCTAAACAGGAATGTCTATAGATTAACATCTATTGCTATTGCTATCTCACCATTGTACATTGGATTTGTTCGGACAGATGACTTGTCTCTTTATTTTACAGGTCCACAAATAGAGATTTATCATGCCCAACTGGTATGCTTAATAAACTTCCCCCCAAGAGCCTCATCATCTGCAGTTGGACCTGATTTAGATGATGAGACTGGGATTTTAAGTTGATATAGTAATGAGGCAAGACTTCTGGGGACCTTGGGAGAGGTTAAATGAATTTTGTATAAGATAAGGACAGGAAACACTGGGGCCTAGAAAGTAAACTGGCAGACAGAATCTCATGAGGCCCACTGTGGGCAGGGCCTGTGACTTGCTTGTAACCAATACATTATGACAAAGGTGATGAGATGTCACCCACATGATTACATTATATTATATGTATCAGGAAAATAATTAGAAATAAAGTATCCTGCTGACTCAAAAATTCCTCTCCACAAACTGTATGTAAAATAAAAAAATCTAGATTAATAAGGAGAGGCCTTTCTTGAAAAAGGATTATTACCAGGGTAGAAAGGGACTTTTGAAATAGGGGGAGGGGAATTCTTGCAATAGAAGCTGCGACCATAAGATCTACAAGGATCTCAAGCACCTGGCAAAAAAGGTTATTCTTAAGATGGTGGAGTGGTAGGACCACGAGCTTGCCTCTCCTCGTGACTACAATGAAACCACAACTGAATGCTAAACAATCATCGAGAAAAGACTGGAACCTAGCAAAAAAGATCTTCTGCAACTGGAAACATAAAGAGGGAACCACAGCAGAATGGTAGGAGGGGCGTGCTCGTGATATAATTGGGCCCCATACCCCCTGGGTGGGCAACCCACAAGCTGAAGATTAGTTAAGCCGCAGAGGCCCTCCCACAGGATTGAGAGCTCTAAGCCCCATGTCAGGCTCCCCAGCTTGGATCCCAGCACTGGAAAAAAAGTAGAACCCGGGACATCTGGTTTTGAAGGCCAGGGGGGCTTGGCTCTCGGAGCCTCATAGGACTGGGGGAAAGGGAGACTCCATTCACTTGAGAAGCATACCTGGAAACTCATGTGCACCAGGTCCAAGGGAAGAGGCAGTGATTTCATAGGAACCTGGGCCAGACCTGCCTGCTGGATTTGGACGGTCTCCTAGGGACATGGGAGATGGCTGCGACTCACTTAGGGGACATAAAAGCTGGTGGCGGACATTCTGGGAGTGTTAATTTTCATGAGCCTTCCTGGAAGCTGACATCTTGATTGGATCATTAGCACCAAGACCTAGCCGCACGCAACAGCCTGTAGGGAAGCCTCAGGCCAAACAACATAACAGGGTGGGAACACAGCCCCACCCGTCAGTAGACTTCCTAAGCCACAAAGGCCTCTGGACACAGCCCTACCCAAGAGAGGTCCAGGACCAAGCTCCACCCAGCAGTGGGCAGGCACTGGCTCCTCCTGCCAGGAAACCTGCATAAGCCTCTAGTCCAGCCTCATCCACCAGGGGCAGATACTCGAAATAAGAAAACAACTATCCCAAAGCCTGTGGAAGGAATCCACAAACACATAGAAAGATAGATGATATGAGGTGGCAAAGGAATATCTCCCAGGCCAAGCCACAAGATAAAATCCCAGAAGAAATAAGTGATGAGGAGATAGGTAATTTATTTCAGAAAGAGTTTAGAGTAATGATGGTGAAGATGTTCAGAGAACTCAAGAGGAGTATAGATGCACAGAGTGAAGTTTTTAGCAAAGAGTTGGAAAATATAAAGAATACCCAAATGGAGTTGAAGAATAAAATCACTGAAATGAACAACACACTAGAAGGAACCAAGAACAGACTAAATGAGGCAGAAGAACAGATCAGTGAGCTAGAAGACAGATTAGTGGAAATCACTACTTCAGAACAGAAAAAAGAAAAAAGAATAAAAAGGAATGAGGATAGTTTAAGAGAACTCTGGGACAACATGAAGTGCTCTAATATTTGCATTATAGGGGTCCCAGAAAGAGAAGAGAGAGAAATGACCTGAGAAAATTTTTGGAGAGGTAACAGCTGAAAACTTCCCCAACCTGGGAAAGGAAACGGTCACTCAAGTCCTGGATACACAGAGGGTACCACACAGGATCAACCCCACCAAGGCACAGAGTCATCAAATTGACAACAATTAAGGATAAGGAGAAAATATTAAAATTAGCAAGAGAAAAGCTACAAATAACATACAAAGGAACTCCCATAAGGTTATCAGTTGATTTTTCAGCAGAAACTCTACAGACCAGAAGGGAGTGGCACGATATATTTGAAGTGATGAAAGGGGAAAACTTACAACCAAGAATACTCTATCCAGCAAGTCTCTCGTTCAGACTTGATGGAGAAATCAAAAGCTTCATAGATAAACAAAAGCTAAAAGATTTCAGCACCACCAAACCAGCTTTACAACTAATGTTAAAGGACCTTCTCTAGTCATCAAACCATAAGAAAAGAGAACAAGAAGAAGAAAGAGAAAAAAAAAAAAAAAAAAAACTGAGACCTACAAAAGATTGCTTTGGCTGTTTGAGGTCTTTTGTGGTTCCTTATAAATTTTGGAATTGTTTGTTCTAGTTCTGTGAGGAATGCCGCAAGTATTTTCATGGGGGCCGTGTTGGATCTGTGGATTGTTTTCAGTAGTGTGGCCATTTTGATAGTGTTGATTCTTCCAATCCAAGAGCACGAGAAATCTTTCCATTTCTTTGTGCCATTTTGGCTTTCGGAGTATAGGTAACTTCCTTGGTTAGGTTTATTTCTAGGTATTTTGTTGTTTTTGATGTAATGGAAATGTCTCTGCCAGTTATAAAGTTCTGGTTTTTGAAGTGAAATAAAGTGAATGAAGGGCTGCAAATCGCAAAACATCCTTTTTTATGGGTGAGTTGTATTCCATTACATATATATATGCTGCATCTGCATTATCTGTTCAACTGTTGATGTGCACTTAGGATGCTCCCACATCTTGGCAGTTATAAATAATGTTGCTGTTAACAGCAGGGTGTATGTATCTTTCTGAGTTAATTCTTATTTTGTGGTTGGCTTTATTCCTTTGATAACTATGTAATTTTAAAAAGCTAAAGCTCTAAACATTCTTAGAAACAATGAACAGTACATATATGTACATTAAAAAATGTATGTGCAGTAAAAAAAAATGATCTATCAAGCCATGAAAGACATAGAAGAAACTTAAAAGACATATTACTAAATGAAAGAAGCCAGTCTGAAAAGGCTACAAACTGTACGATTCCAACCAAATGACATTCTGGAAAAGGCACAGATACAGAAACAATACAAAGACCGTGGTTTCCAGGGGAGAGGGCGGGAGGGAGGAATGAATAGATGGAGCACTAAGGGATTTTCACGGCAATGAAATTATTCTGTATGATACTACAGTGGTGGCTACATGTCATTATGCATTTGTCAAAGCCCACAGAATGTACAACATCAAGAGTTAACCCTAATTTAAACTATAGGCTTTGGTTGACAATAATGTGCCCATGTTGGTTCATCAATTGTACCAAATATGCCACACTGATGAGGGCTGTTGATGGTAGGGGAGTATATACATGTGGGTGGGGAGGGCTGTGTGCGAACTATGTACCTACTGCTCAATTCTGTTGTGAACCTGAAACTGCTCTAAAAGAATAAGGTCTATTAAAAAAAAAAAGTTACTCTTTTGTAGATAAGAGTAAACCATACTAGAAAGAACTGGATGTGGGGAAATGGGATGAAAGGGGTAGTGTGACTGGATACTCAATCAGAGAATGTTTTACCCTGAGGCCAGCCTACTCCCCAGAGGGGCTGTATGCTCCTCTGCTGAGGGAGGCCAAAGTTCAGGGGCCTGGAGGAAGAAGAGGAGCTTAACCAAAGTTTGGCTAACTAGCATTTTGTTTCAATAGATCATTTATGAGCCAAAACGGCTATTTTTGAGGATCTGTGTCTGACCTTGTCATAGGTAAACAAAGGAGCATCCATTAGTCCTAAATTATATGGGGAAGAAAGGTTCTTTGAGGTAAGCTATTTCCTGGAACACAAAGCAGGGGGATTTCTTAACCTTCACTGTTTTCCAGAATCACAGGGCTCAGGTAAAATTCTAAATTATCATATAGGAAAGAAAAAATTTTGTTATTGAATTAGGATTAAACTGGGCTATGATGTGCATCACAGGCAAGCAACTAAAGAGGTAGCAAAGTCAACAAGAAATCTCACCCTGTTATACAGCCAAGCAGATACAACCCATTCCATCCATGTTCTCAAGATACAAGATAGCTAGCCTTCAAGTAAGAGGACTTGATGTCACCATTTTTCCAAGATATTTCTTCCTAAATGCACCTGGTAACTGGAGTGGCCCTCTGTGTTAGGCTATATCCGAAGGAAAACTCTCCTTGGTTGTAAAATTGGCAAGAATATTTAAAAGAGAAAGGTTTAATATTTATAAGTTTTCAGAAGTAAATACTCTAAAAAGGTGGGTAGGGGAAGTCTCATTCCTTTTGAGGGGGCATCAGAAGAATTAAAATTTTTTATTTTTAATTTGTATTTATCCTTACAATACCCTCCCTCTGTTGTTCCAAAATAGTAACACTACAGTTTTAAAAATTATTTCCACTGCCATTTCTACCTTTCTCTGGGCAAATTACATCCATCTAAATAACCAACAAGTCCACGGTAAATTACAAAGCAATACAATTATAGAATTAAAGTAGGATGAATTGAAAAATTCAGTACATTACTTGCCTTGGAGGGGGAAACCTTTAAATATATCATACCAACGGTGAATGGTTAAAGCAGATTCTTGATTAGCAATGTGTAAAAATTCTCTGTCATCATACATTAATTTTACAAACTGTTGTGATGCTTTATTGCTCCAGCTTTCAAATGATTAACTATCTGAGTATTATTTAGTAGTTCCTTATAAAATATTACCCAATTCAAGCCTAAGGGGGAGCTTAACTCTAGACCCTGATAATCTAAAATTTTAACTAAGAGCTTGTCTTCCAAGGCCCAATAAATTTCTTCTGAGTTCCCTTCAACCAAATAAGTGACAACATTTACATGATGACTTATGGTCCTTCAATAATTGCTCCATCTCCCCAAATAATTTTTCCCACATATGAAACACAAAGACACTTGGTCATTATCTAGTATCACTACGAGGCACCTGTTGAAGGATACAGTTTAAACTTCCACCGTTTAAGGTACATGGCTCTCATTGTTTTAAGCCTTGACAGCAAACCCAAGCTACAGACATTTTTAGCATTGGTCCAAATTAATAGTTATATTATTATAGTTGTCAATTAAACCTCTATGAATAACAACTTTTGTTTATCTATATAAATATATAGGGACTGGAGAGGTTAACAGAGTGACACAAGACCTATCCTCTGAAGTCTCTCTGTAGATAACAGATTTGTTTGTCTATTAATTAGATGCTTTGCTTTTTTATACCATCATTTTGTCTCTTTCAGGATAGTCATGGTTCCAATACCTAATTGTTCCATTAAAAATGAATAGTCCTGTAATTTTGAACTAGTGATTATATCTTGGAGTGAGTGTCTCTGAGAGCTTTGTGGGATTTTTGTTGCTGTTGTTATTGTTGTTGTTCCAGCATTAAACAGTCCAAGCAGTACATTTCCAAATTTTAACAAGTAACTTGTTTATTTTCTAGTAAAATGTGATTCTTAAAGTACTTGAAATAGCCACACTGTCAACAGGACAGCAAGGCAGTCTGTGAGAATAGCAAGTTTTTTAGAATGCCTCCTTTCAGTTAAATTAAGCATCAATTTCCCTTACTCTAGAAAACTTCAGTTTCAAATCCTCTGTGGGAATCACAGTCCCAGTCCTTCTGAGGTGCTAGCTTCACATGGGAAGTATGAATCCATCTGAATTTATCCTTTTTAGATTCCACGTATAAGTGACATCAAACAGTATTTGTCTTTCTCTGACTTATTTTACTTAGCATACTGTCGTCTAGGTCCATCCAAGTTGTTGCAATGACAGGACTTCCTTCATTCTCATGGCTGACTACTACTCCAATGTATATATGTACTACATCTTCTTTATCCATTTATCTGTGATAGACACTTAGGTTGTTTCTATATCTTGGCTATTTTGAATAATGCTGCAATAAACATGGGAGTGGAGACATCTTTTTGATATCCTGTTTTCATTTCCTCTCGGTATATATCCAGAAATGGGATTGCTGGATCATATGGTAGATTTATTTTATTTTATTTTAAAATAACCAGAACAGCCAAAGCAATCTTGAGAAAGAAGAACAAAGCCAAAGGCATACTTCTGAATTTCAAACTATAATGCAAAGCTATAATAATCAAAACAGTATGGTACTGGCATAAAAAAGATACTTGTAACAATGAAACAGAATCAAGAGCCCAGAAATAAACCCCCATGTATATGGTCAACTAAGATTTGACAAGGGTGCCAAGAATACCCAATGGGGGAAAGGAATGTCTCTTCAAAAAACGGTGTTTGGGAACACTGGATAACCACAGGTAGAAGAATGAGACTGGACCCCTATCTTATACCACTCACAAAAATGAATTCAAAATAGAGGAAAAACTTAAATTTAAGACCTAAAACCATAAAAGTCCTAGAAGAAAACAGGGAAAAGCTCCTTGACATTGGTCTCAGCAGTGACTTCTTGGATATGACAGCAAAAGCACAAGCAACAAAAGCAAAAATAAATAAGTCTGCCATGTTTTAAGAGCAAATTTTGCAGCTCTATCAGTAAAAGTATTACCTTTAGAAACTTTGTCCTTCTGCCCTGTGTGAGTTCTACAGTGGGTACTAATATCTGAAGAGGCAGTTATACAGCCTCTAACAAATCACCCGTCACTTTTCCATGAGCTATTTCAGTTCTCACTGAAGTAAAAAATCCCCTATTTTTCCAAATTTACACTGTAGCATGACAGAACCAAACATTTATTACTTGCATATGTACCCACTTGAAGTCCAGTTACCAAGAACTTCAGCTCTAGGAACTGCTGTTAACTGGTCTGCTTGTGCAGACCTAACTCCAGATAAAACATGAGCTTCCAAGATTTCATGTCACTGCAACATAGGAAGCCTTAAGTCAGCCACTTTTATCTCAAGTACAGGACCCAGCAGTGAACATTATCAAATCTGCATTTTAAACAGAAATGTCAGATAAACTGTGCCAGGTTTTCAAAATTTAGACTCTCCAAAGCTACGGGAGAAAGAGGCTGTAGTCAATTTCAGTTATTCAAAAATCTCTTCAGTTTCTAGGGACCAAACCAGAGGATCTAGAGAATGATCACACAATTGCTATGCCAGAAGTTTTGCCTGCCCTGTAAAAGGCTGGAACCCACTGTCTACAATGCCCTACTAGTTTCCAAATTATCTAAGATTTTGTTTATAGTTGGCAGTTTTAGTGGCAAAATTGGCTGGCTCCTCGACTGTAACAATTTGCAGCCTTCAGCTGACAACAGATGCCATAAATATTTTACCTCAGTTTGGCAATATTGCAATTTGCCTAAGGAGGCCTTATGGCCCTGTGAAGAGAGGAACGGTAACAAAGTATTAGCTTTGCATCACTCTTTAGTGTCTGAGTCTATCAGCAAATCACTTACATATTGTGTGATTGTCCCTCTACTTGGGACAAATTTCTCTATTTTCCTGTAAATGACTGGAGAAAATAGTAGGAGAGCCCCCAAACCTTTGAGGAGTCCTTTGCCACAAATACTGTTATTCCTTTGTAAGCAAACACAAACAAGAATATAGATTTGTGTGCTAGAGGAACAGAAAGAGAGAGACAGAAAAAAGTCAGAACACAGATCAACTACAGAGAAAAACATTACAGGTGATGGTGTCGAAGTCACAAGTGAGTATAGTTGCAGGCTTAGGGACTACAGGGGTTAATGGAAAAACAAATTTATTTACTTCTCTACGATCTTGTACAAAAACGATACAGTTGCCACCCATCTTCCTAAAATGTGCCTTCCTTCTTTACTGGAGGTATAGGAGTATTACAGAGCAAGTACCATTTTCATTTTTTATTATCTTCCTTTTTTTCCTAATTCTTTTACAACTAGTTTTATTCCTTCTAAGTGAGTGCTCAACAAAGGGTATTATTTTACACATGGCCATGACTTAACCCTTTGATGAGCTACTTTTATTGGTTCTTTATCTCAAATTAAACTTGTATCATTACTCCCTAGGGCCCAAAATAACACATAGATTCATCTCAGCTTGGGGGGCTTTTCCAACATGGTGTGACACGGCCACTTTCTGCCATTCCACATTTCACTCAGAAGGCACACCGTAACCCAGTAGGGTGCCTTTCTCCACCTAGGGTGCTCCAAAGACACTCCATCCAGTGTACAGAATGTGGTAACCTTTCATCTCCAAGGCAGGTCTCTCCACAGTGGGTTTATAGGAGGATCAAGAAGATGTAAGAAAGGACTGTCCTTAGTCATAGGACTTATCTGTATGGGAACCACAGATGAAAAGGGACAAGTAGAAGGCTGACCCAGAAATACCAGAAACCCCTATTGATCTGCCACCAAATGAAAAACGAAAAAACCCTAAGAAAATTGCAGAATTAGTATTACCAGTATCACCAGTTCCCACTCCCTGAGATTCCAATATCTGTCCATTTTTAGCTATTTGCCAATTATTCCCTAGTCTTCCTGGGCTTTCCTGGCTCCTTGATTCCTGCAATTTCTGCATTTGGAGTTTCTCTTTATAGTTCCTCTCCCAGTGTCCTGGCTTCTCGCAAGAATGACATCCAGTCTCCCTGCTTTACTCCCTTCATAGGTTGTCCAGAAGAGGGGTTATTCCTTTTGTAAATAGTTTTAACTGAGCAGCTAACACAAAATTTTTAATTTCTTCTTTCCTTCTTTGTCTGCCTTTTGATTGTCAGAAAACAAGGTAGCTGCTGCTAAGGTCTGAGTAACAGTCTGTCCTTGCCATCTTGAGTGGAGTTAGTCAACAAGAGAGCCTAGACAAAGGTGCTTAGGATCAGAGAGTGATTTTGATCTGCCTTTGGACCTGAGCCAATAAATTTGTAGAATGCCTTAGCAAACAGCCAATTGAAATCAATGGGGCGGTGGGGGGGACTCACTGGTTTCTTGGTTTCACCTCTGCAACTTCTCTCAGTTCACCTTTAGCAGAAAGGCTTCAAGCACAGTTATTAGCAACCCCTTTGTGGGTCTTTAATGCCCTTGGTTCTTCCATACTTGGGGGGTGGGGTGGGGCTGGGCAGTGGCTTCCTGCGTCCACCGTACACCTTGATAAGGTAATTTTTAGGACCCTCACATGCTCGGTTCATCAAACTTGCCAAGTCAGCTGACTGCAAAATTCCACACAGCAATCAGTGCACGCCCCGATGTGTGCAGCTATAAACTAAAAACACACCACAAAGTATTTGCAGGATACAGGGAAAAGAAGCCTTTAAATGAGTTACATCTGCTTGTTAGACAGGCAAGAGGATTACCTGGGAGGCCTGGGCAGCTCCTCAATGCTGTTCCTGGCATTGCTGGAGATCCGAACAGGAAACGCTGGCGGTTCTCATTTTGAAACAAGAAGAACATAAATTATATGGTCTTTTGACTAACCTTCCCATGTTGACATTTATCAGCTTTTTTTGTTTGCTTTGTTCCAAGTGACTAGTGCAATTTCTCTCCATCCTGTTGCCTTCCTATCAGGGCATGGTCTTTTATCCATGTTCTCAATTATTCCATGATCCTGATGCTTTCTCATTTCTGCTTTCCTACCTACCTGGTGTGTGGATGATATGGGAATCTTATGGGGGAACCTGGGCAAAGACATGAAGTAGACTCAGGCTAGAGCACGAGGTACACAAACCTATGTCCTCAACAGAGCAGGTAATCCATTAGTGATGAACATATGTATGCTTTAGTCCCTCTTTGCAGGGAAATCACTAATGAAGGGAACCACGTAGCCCAAAGACTCCTGCTTCCTCCTCTCCAAAACCTGATCTGAGTTAGGGAAGAGAAGCAGGGGAGCAGAGACATTTGGGACATCAGGGAAAGGAGGGTTCTATGACAGAGAAAGTGCCTGTAATTCTCTCATTTCCTGTTACATTTTTCTCAGTTTTTCCTTCTGGCTATCCCACTTTTTGTGTAAGAATGATATTAATCCCATAAATAACAATAATTCACTTGGATGAGATGAGGCCCTTCCAAGAACCTCCACGAATATGTGAATTCATCCAAATTAAAGGAAGCATCCTCTGGCCAGTGCAAGACTAGATTCTTACAGGCATATCATTCCTAATGTGACAGAGATCATAGATGTTAAAGAGAAAAAACTGGCTTCCCATACATTTCCGTCATCAAAGCTAACGATCAGGGATGGGGTATAGCTTAGCGGCAGAGTATGTGCTTAGCGTGCTTGAGGTCTTAGGTTCAATTCCCCATGCCTTCAATAAAAAAAAAAAAAAAAAAGCTAATGGTCATCCTGATGGGATTTTAGAATCCATATTACCATGCTTATTTTATGGTAAAATCTTGAATTTGAAGAGGTTGGTTCCTCTGACAAGTAATCCAAAAGGGCACAGAGCTAGAAGGAAGACTTTATAATTTAAGTTTCCTACCTGACTGTTATTTGTACACAGAACTTCTGATTATTCACTTGATTTAGGAACTTCCAGAAGTCTTGTCCTCATTGCCAGATTTCTTGGAGTAGTTTATCAGAAACAAACTCTCCTGCCAACTGAGAAACGCCTCTCTGCAAAATATAGGAAAGAAAGAAAATGTTTCTTTTTTAATTTAATAAACATTAAACCAGAATACGACACCCATCACAGGCAATCCACTAAAGAGACTGCAAAGATAGAAAGATACTTCACCCTTTTATATCGGCCAAATACAACCCATGACATCCATGTTCTTAAGATAATGATAACTATTCCTCAAGTAAGAAAACTAGACAGCTCCATTTATCACACATACTTCATCCTAAATTCATCTGGCAATTGGGGCTGCCATCTTTGTTAGATAATTGACTTTATTCAAAGGAAAAGTAAACTTCTCATATTTTTATGACAGGAGGCAGTTTTTTACAACTTGGAGACTGGCCAAAGTTAAACTCTTAGGGAGACTAGAAGATGGGGTGCTAACCTCCTTGTTTACATTTCAAAAAGATGGCTCCCAGTTAATTGAGAAAAATTCTTGGGTTATAAAACTGGCAACAGGCTTATTTAGTTTTTAAAAGATTTACATAGATCTCCTTGAGTCAGAGAAAGAATTTATATATTTTTTTAAGTAAATGCTCTAAAAAAGATGGGGGGGAGTCTCATTTCCTTTTCTTTTTTCTTTTTCTTTTTTTTTTTTTTTGGCCTGGGAAGAAATTTTCTTTTTTTATTTTAAACTAAAATTTTCTTATTTTATTTTTATTGAGGTATAATTGACATATAACATTTTATTAGTTTCAGGAGTACAAAACAATGATTCAATAGCTGTACTTCTTTCTTATTTTAAATTTGTATTTACCCTTATGTAAGTCAAAGGGGAGACGGGACTTTCCTGGTTATGGACATTATATAAGACTCCAATTTGCTAGCAGAAATGCTCTTACTATACTGGTAACCTTGAGGAGAAGACTTATCATGTTGGACAGGTCTTTGGAGGCCCATGAAGAGGGCCAGTATGGACTGGGCTCCATGTTATAGAATTGCAGGCTATGTTTAGGGATTGAGGCTGGCCTCTAACCAATAGCCAGCAACAACAACAACAACAAACCCAAAATTTCTTAGCACCACTGCCAACAAAATGAGCGAACTGGGATTTTTCTCTAGTTTAGCCTTCAGATAAGAACACAGCTCAACTGACACCCTGACTGCAGCTAGGTGAGACTCTAAAGCAGAGACCACGGTTGAGTTTTACCCAGACTTCTTACACATAGAAACTGTGAGATAATAAATTTGTGTTTATTTATCCTGTACTTATTTATCTCGTTACTAGCATCTGCTAAATTAGTGCTAATTTGCTATGTAGCTGCAGTAGAAAATGAATACAAGAAGCAGGGAGGGGATAGCTCAGTGGTAGAGTGCATGCTGAGCATGCACAAGGTCCTGGGTTCAATCCCCAGTACCTCCATTAAAAAAAGAAAATTCCTCACTCTTCTGCTCTGCTCTCTAGTATAAAATGCCTAACTCCCATTTCTTATACTCTGTGCTCTCCAACACCTGGATGTCAGCTCACTTAAGGCAACAAGGAGCAACAGCTGGAGATTAAAGCCCAAGAGGATCAAAGTGCCCCAAATCTTTCACCTTCTTCCTCTCTAAAAAAGCAGGTGGTTTCCCTTCAATGGCTACATTATCTCCATGGCTCCAACTTCCTTCAGTAACAACACCTTTTCTCTTTGTTCCTCAAGCCTAGAGGTGGGAGCGCCTTCTTCAAGTTGCAAAGTATTGTTTTGCTCAAGTCTCCCCAGTTGGCTTCTCAGGTAACAAGTCTCCTGCACTAAATTCTCTGAGTTGTATATTTAGAGTGATTTCTGTTTCCTGTATAACAGGAATAATTGAATAATTATAGTTGACCAATTATATTGATTTATTTTTTCATGTGAAAGCCTCCTTTCATTCCTAAGAAAAACTTATTTCTGTCACATACGTATGTATACACATATACACACACACACATATACATATATTCAAAAGTCCTAACAGTATAATGGAGAGATTTATTCAACTCTCAAAAATTTCGAGCACTACACATAAAGCTCTACTACATTACCAGTGGGAAACAGCCCAAGTGGTACTCGGATATTATAGCTTTAAATAGATTTATCAGAAAAATAAATATTTAAAACATCCAAATGATTCAAGAGCTATAGAAACAATAGCACATTACAACCAAATAATTAGAAGCTGGAAAATAATGAAGATAAATGCAGAAATGATGAATTAGAAGAAAGTAGAGCCAACTAATGAAAGCCTGTTCTTTGAAAATATTTTTATAGCACTTTCTGTAGGTATTATCAATTTCATAAGGAAAAAGCAGAAATAAGTGAATAAGATAGTTCAATAAAATTCTACAAAATATACCCAGAAGAGATTTAAAGACTTTAATAGAACACTATAAGTATTTTTACCCTTACGTCAGGATAACAAATGGTAGATAAAGAAAGAATTCTACCTAGAGAATGTTTTAGCTAATAAACACAAAGGAGTGTGAGAATGACCATGCTGCAGTCCTTCATGGATTAATGGCTGAGGGTGACAATCCTCAATGACTGGCAACATCACCATGAAGGAGATGACAGACATATGTATTTTCTAATGGAAGTGCACAGTGTCACCTTTGGAGTAGTGTTACCAATAAACGAACAAACCAATGAATAAAACTTTATCTTCAAGCTTCTCCCTATTACTATTGAGGATTGTTGATGTTGAGCACCGGGTATATTGGGTTAATTATTCTATTGTCTGTACTGTTATATGTTTGAGAATTTCAATGATAACATGATTTTATTGTAAATAGCATGCTTTTAAATTAAAAAATCCAACTGAAATGGAAGATTTTTTAGCAAAATACAAATGACTAAATAGGTCCATAAAGAAACAGAAAACTTAATCTAACAATACAAGCTAAAATTGCAGTTGAAACCCAAGGTACACTCAAAATGTTCCTGGAGCAGCCAAATTCGGAGGCTCCTTACACCAAATGAAGGAGAAATGAATCAAAATTTTATATGAACTTTTCCAAACCATACAAAGGATGGAAAATGACTCATCCACTCTAATAGGCTAGCTCTGCTTGATACAAAGACCAGGTAAGGATACCCTGAAAAAAGACACTTAAGCCAAGCTCACTCATATAGAGACAAATATCTTAAATAACTTCATGGCATATGCAATGTAGTGGTGAATTAATAAAGAAACAGTCTGTGTCAAAGAAATGCAAAAATAATATCACATTACAAAAAATGAATCAGAATTCACTATACTAACAGATAATAGAGAAAAATCATTTGATCATATGCAGGGGTAAAGAAAACGCTTTGATAAAAATTCAACATAAATTCATGGTAACAGCTTTTTGCAAACTTGTAAGAATTGAATTTCCATATCATAAAATCATCAGCAAATATACATAAATGTGTCATTTTAGAAGCATTCCTAATAAAGTCTGCAAAAACACACAGAGGTATGGTACCACAAACCTGTATGGAATGTATAGCAGAACACAGACATGCACAAGACTAATAAAATAAATAACAAAACAGATAATGACAGTACCGACATAATCTTATAATTAAAATATCTAAAATAATAGGCAAACACAATAAAATACATAAGGAACATCAAAAAGCTAGTATATAGAAAATCACTATAGCTAAATCAGCAGCCTGGTCACACAAAATTGACAACTAATTAGACCACATAAAGGATAACCCCATTCACAACATCAACAATATCTAAAACGCACCTAAAACAAAATCTTACAGAACTGTACAAGATCTTTATGGTAGAGAAGAAAAGTCCCAAATAGAGATGTGTAACATGTTTATTCAAGAGAACAGAATATTATAAAGATGTCAATTCTCCTTAAATAACTTAGTTTTAGTACCTTACCTGTAGCTTCCAAGATGACAACCAAACTCGGGCTGCCCCAAATCAACCCTGGAAAACCTAAAGAAGGAATGAACAAAATGATTTCAACAATAACAGTAAAATAATCATGAAAAATCCCTGAGAGTACTAGGTCTGTACTGAACTAGTGCTTGTGTGAGGGCAGTTGAGGGCATGCCATGAAATTGAGACAGGTCTAGGGAAGACAGGGTCAGTTGGAGCAAAGGTTTTAAATTTTCATCCTTGTTTCTTCCACTGTGCCTTAGGCCAGTGAATTTCTACTCCTGGACTATGGGGTAATATCAGGACAGCACTAAAGTTTGTTTGGTTGAGGCAATATGAGTCCAGATGTTGTCTGAATAAAGACATAAAACGTCTTTTGTTGGTGAGGACTGGGCTTTTCTTTACGGTCATCTTAATAGGCTATAAGGCATGAAAGAAAATAGAATAATAAGGACACTTGAGATCTACTCTTTTAGCAAATTTCAAGCAAATAATATATTATTACAAACTGCAGCCAACATGCTCTACAGTAGGTTCCCAGAACTTCTTCATCTTATAACTGATCAATATCTTCCCAATTCTCTTAGCCTCAGCCTCAGCCTCTGGTAACCACGATTCTACTCTCTGTTGCTATGAGTTGAACCTTTTTTTTCAGACCACATATAAGTGAGATCATGTAATATTTGTCTTTCTGTGTCTAGCTTGTTTCACTTAGCATAATATCTTCCTAGGTTCATTCATGCCATTGAAAATTTAAGGATTTTTCACCACACACACAAAAACAGTAACTAAGGGAAGTGATATGTTAAATAGTTTGTGGCAATCATTTCACAAAGTATGCATATATCAAAACATAACATTGTATTCTACATACAGAACTATTTTCATTAATCAGAATATAAAAAAAATTGAAAGAGAAGAGCAAGTATCACAGCAATTGCACATAATGACAAAACTTCATTCCAGAAACTTTGATTAAAGACACTTATATCAGTCAAGAGAGGACCAGAAAGAGGTGTAAGGCTAAGGAGCTCACCACTTTCTCCATGGGGTTCCTAAGGACCAGGGTAGGGGAGAAGACTGAAGTTAGAAAAGGGAGGAATTTCAGGACTGCTAGAATTCAATATAAGTTCCCTAAACCGAACACTGAAACCCACAGGATTCTCACCTCTTACAGCCATCTCTGGGAAGCCTCAAGCAGCAGTGGCCAGATGAGATGTACCTGCACTTCACACCAGGAGGCTCAGGGAGCTGATGTCTTTGATGTTGAGGCCTTGGCCTCGGGTCGGCAGATGGGAGGTAGACCAGCACCTGCTGGCAGTCAAGGGAAGACCCTGAGAGAGGACTGAGAGGAGCACCCACCAAAAAGAGGGGCCCAGAGAGCTCCCGACTGTCAGTCTTGAAGGCCCCAGACATGGCTGCTAGGCTCAGGCCCCAAACACTTCCTGCTGGGGTACCCGAGGGAAGTGAGAGGCACGGTCTGCGCCCAGCGGACTCAGCTCAGCAGAGGGAGAAGCCCCAGGACCCGCTGAGAGCCCACGGAAGGTGCACACGCTCCTCGACCCGCCGGCTCTCCCCCGGAACCCCGCCCCCATGGCCGCGCCCCTGCTGTCCTCCCAGAGGCCCGGATGTGCGCGACCGGAAGCCAAAGCGACGGCCCTGTCACCACACTCAGGGCCTGACGCCATTCCTGAGAGCTGCCGCCCAGGGTGAGCAGAGGGAGGAGCCCCGCGTCCTGTCAGGTGTCCAGGTGTGAGGTATCCTGAGTTACGAAGGCGGGGACACGCCCCCGACACCCCGGGTCCCTTTGCCCCCCAGAAGAGGCGGCCCGCCAGGCCGTGCCCTCCCGCCCCTGCTCTGGGCCCCGGAGGACCCCGCGTGGCTGTTAGGCCCAGAGTCCCCTCACTTCCCCGCGGGGTGCCGGGGAGGAGGCCTTGGTCCCAGGCTGGTGGAGCCCGGCTCAGCTCAGTAGAGGGGGAGCCCCAGGCCCTCCGGAGTGAAGGAGAGACCCTGCGGGAGCACCGAGGGGACCCCACACCCGGGAGCGGGGGCCGCAGACCGTGCTCCTGACAGCGGCCTGGGGGTCGGGGCAGGGCTGAGGGCTGAGGCCGGGCGCCCTCACCTCGTGCTCGGAGAGGCGAGAGGCGGGAGGCGGGAGGCGGGAGGCGGGGCCTGGTCTGAGGGGCTGGCGGCCTGGCAGCACGGGGCGGGGGGTGTTTCTGGGCCTGGGGAGACTCAGGGTGAGTCCCGCAGGCCTGTGAGACCACCCTCCCCGTAACAAGGGCCCCTCGGATCCCTCCCCGACGCCAGCCACTTCCTGCCAGCCAAACACTGAGAAGTGAGGCTGCTGTCTGCGAGGGGAGGGGCTCGAGTGAGGCACGGTGTGGAGGGGCGAGCGTCAGCCACAGGGCCTCGACCTGTCTGCTGCAGGCTGCAGGCTGGGTCACACTCTGGCCGCTGGGGCTCCGCAGTCACCCTCCCTTCCCCCAGATGAGTCTCCAGGAGGTGCTGCCATTGGTGGGAGTGGACAGCCCTCAGGCCAGAGAGAGCAGCTCCAGGCTGCACCAGCGGTCCAGGGAGGACCCCCAGTGAGGACTAGGCCAGTCCCCCACCCTGAAGAGAAGGGACCAGAGAATGTGGCCTGTCCCCTCCTGTCAACCCTTAAAAGCCCAGGAAAGGACTGTCAGGCTGAGACTTCCATCACTTCCTCTCTCAAGTCTAAGGGAGGTTAGACCTCTGTTCTGAAGGGGCAGCCACCGGACAGCGGAAGGGAGGGTCGCGGGCCCTTCAGTGGTGGGCTGGGTGCTCCCCCTTGTCCTCCTCGTGGCTCACACGGGAGATGGTAGAGTCAGCTTGAGAGCAGCAGAGGGGAGGGGGTGGAGTCTTGCCAACAGTTGTCATCCGGACTCTGAATGTGACCGAGAGGAACTACCTCCCCTGCCAGCCCCCACTGTCACCCCAGTAAGGCCCAGGCAGGGCTGTCTGGCTGCGGCCCAAGCCTCAGTCTGACGTCGTCCACAGCGTCCTCAGGGCACAGGCTGACCAGGAGAAGGCAGCCCTGCGGGTCCTGGAGCGGTGCCCTCAAGGACCCTGCAGAGGCGGCCTTGGTGAGAGCCAGGGAGGAATCTCCCTGCTGAGGGTGCTCAGGCATCTCCCTGTCCCTCCTCCAGGTGTCCTCCTCGCCTGCTTCCCTGCCCGCAGTCCTGCCTGCTGCTGTCCCTGACCTGTGTCATCATGCCTCGGGGGCGCAAGAGCAAGTGCCGTGCCCGCATAAAGCGCCACCAGGCCCGGTTGGAGACCCAGAATCTCCAGGGTGCACGGGCCACTGAAGCTGCCGCAGCAGAGGGGGAGACCCCCTCCTCGCCCTCTTCTGTTTCTCAGGGTTCTCCCCCGAGCTCCCCTGCCGCTGGCACTAGCCAGCAGCCTGAGGGAGCCGTGGCCCCCAGCTCTCCCGAGGCGGGGGGTGCGTGCTCGGGGTCTGAGCAAGGTGCCCAGAGCCAAGAGGAGAGGGCCAGCGCCTCCCAGGCAGCATGCTCCGCTCAGAGCTCTCTCAGAGATCCTCTGACCAGGAAGGCGTGCAAGTTGGTGCAGTTCCTGCTGGAGAAGTACAAGACCAATGAGCCCATCACGCAGACAGCCCTGCTGAAGATCGTCAAAAAGAAGTACAAGGAGCACTTCCCCGAGATCCTCAGGAGAGTCTCTGAGCGCTTGGAGCTGGTCTTTGGCCTGGAGCTGAAGGAGGTCGACCCCAGCAGTCACTCCTATGCCCTGGTCTGCAAGCTGGGCCTCCCCAGCGACGAAAATCTGAGTGGTGATAGGGGGCTGCCCAAGTCTGGTCTGCTGATGACGCTCCTGGGCGTGATCTTCATGAAGGGCAACCGTGCCACCGAGGAGGAGGTCTGGGAGTTCCTCGGTGCGTTGGGGGTCCACCCTGGGAAGAGGCACTTGATCTTTGGGGAGCCCAGGAGGCTCATCACCAAAGATCTGGTGCAGCAGAAGTACCTCGAGTACCGCCAGGTGCCCGACAGCGATCCTCCCCGCTATGAGTTCCTGTGGGGCCCGAAGGCCCACGCTGAAACCACCAAGATGAAAGTGCTGGAGGTTCTGGCCAAGATCAATGGTGCGGTCCCCAGGGCCTTCCCCAAGCTGTATGAGGAGGCTCTGAAAGATGAGGAGGAGAGAGCTGGGGTGACAGCTGCGGTCAGTGCTGCAGCGTGTGCCAAGGCCCGTGCATGTTCCAAGGCCAAGTCCTGCAGCTCCTCCCAGGTCTAGGGAAGCCGGGGCAGCTTGTTCACTTTGTGTTTAAGAGATCAGCCAAGCGTCTAAGTAGTGCATGGTAGTACGGGTCCAGGGGACAAAGTACAGACCTAATTGTCTCCTGTTCTAAACTAGTAGCTTCTATATGTTATTTATTTATTTAGGTTAATTCAGATGTTTTTTCCTTGTAATAGATAGTTTATTTTGCTTTAGAATATGCACTCATGAGTGATATTGCACTCATATTTATTGTTGTTTAAAGAGTTTGAAAGTTACAGTTTTGCTATATGTAAAAGAAATTCACCAACCATCGGTTTTTTTTTTATGATCCAGAAGTAGATAATATGCCACTGCAATAGATATTTTCCTGGAATGGTGAGAGAAGACCACAGAAAATACTTAGAAACATAAAACAGAATAAATAGTTAACGTAAAAGATATTTAATTTATGGTTTGCCTTATTTCTTTTAAACTTTCTTTCTGTAAAAATAAATGATATTTTGACTTATATAGCTTATTTGAGAATGTTTGCTTCTTTTCTTCTAGTGCACTGTATATTCTCTGCTATCCACTGAGTTAAAAATAAACTCTGATGGGAGGGTGGTATTTTCAGGGTTCATAATAATCATATCATAACTGCCATTCCTTAAAGACCCTTTATATCTTAATCGGTATGCCACTGCTTTATATGTAGTACACACATTCCATATTCCTGCAGGGTAAGATTTAGCAGACCCCCTTTATAGATGAGTAACTTGCAAATATCTCAAGTTCACAAGACTGTTTTAAGTGACCTCAACAGGAGTAGACCCAGTCTGGATTAGTCTAGAATACACACTGCTCCAATTCTCCCAGCCTAAGCCAGATGTTATGTCTTTTCATTCATTTTTCTTCTCACCACTCCAAAATGTATCTCATGGGATCAAAGGGGCCCTGTTTCCAAAGCACTGTTTTGGAATGTAGTAATAGTAATGTTGAATAAGTAAATGGTACGAGTAAAAAAAATAATAATAATAGAGCTACAGTCATCAAGACAGCATGGTATTGGTACAAAAACAGACATGTAGACCAATGGAACAGAATAGAGAGCCCAGAAATGAACCCACAGACTTTTGGTCAACTCGTCTTTGACAAAGGAGGCAAGAATATACAATGGAATAAAGACAGTCTCTTCAGCAAATGGTGTTGGGAAAACTGGACAGCAGCATGTAAAACAATGAAGCTAGAACACTCCCTTACACCATATACAAAAATCAACTCAAAATGGATTAAAGACTTAAACATAAGACAAGATACAATAAACCTCCTAGAGGAAAACATAGGCAAAACATTATCTGACATACATCTCAAAAATTTTCTCCTAGAAGAAATAAAAGCAAGAATAAACAAATGGGACCTAATGAAACTTACAAGCTTCTGCACAGCAAAGGAAACCAGAAGTAAAACAAAAAGACAACCTACGGAATGGGAGAAAATTTTTGCAAATGAAACCGACAAAGGCTTGATCTCCAGAATATATAAGCAGCTCATACGACTCAATAAGAAAAAAATAAAATAACCCAATCCAAAAATGGGCAGAAGACCTAAACAAGCAATTCTCCAAGGAAGACATACAAATGATCAAAAGGCACATGAAAAAATGCTCAATATCACTAATTATCAGAGAAATGCAAATCAAAACTACAATGAGGTATCACCTCACACCAGTCAGAATGGCCGTCATTCAAAAGTCCACAAATGACAAATGCTGGAGAGGCTGTGGAGAAAGGGGAACCCTCCTACACTGCTGGTGGGAATGCAGTTTGGTGCAGCCACTATGGAAAACAGCGTGGAGATTCCTCAAAAGACTAGGAATAGACTTACCATATGACCCAGGAATCCCACTCCTGGGCTTGTATCCAGAAGGAAATCTACTTCAGGATGACACCTGCACCCCAATGTTCATAGCAGCACTATTTACAATAGCCAAAACATGGAAACAGCCTAAATGTCCATCAACAGGTGACTGGATAAAGAAGAGGTGGTATATTTATACAATGGAATACTACTCAGCCATAAAAACCGACAACATAATGCCATTTGTAGCAACATGGATGCTCCTGGAAAATGTCATTCTAAGTGAAGTAAGCCAGAAAGAGAAAGAAAAATACCATATGAGATCACTCATATGTGGAATCTAAAAAACAAAAACAAACAAACAAACAAAAACAAAGCGTAAATACAGGACAGAAATAGACTCATAGATAGAGAATACAGACTTGTGGTTGCCAGGGGTTGGAGAGTGGGAAGGGATAGCCTGGGATTTCAAAATTGTAGAATAGATAAACAAGATTATACTGTATAGCACAGGGAAATATACACAAAATGTTATGATAACTCACAGAGAAAAAAATGTGACAATGAGTGTGTATATGTCCATGAATGACTGAAAAATTGTGCTGAACACTGGAATTTGACACAACATTGTAAAATGATTATAAATCAATAAAAAATGTTAAAAAAAATAATAATATTCAGTGACAATGTGGTGCAATATCAGATAACCTGAAAAGATCAGCATCCCCTCATTTATTCTTCAAGGTTCTCAGGGACATAAAAGCCTTGGTTTAAGGGCTGCGACCTCAGATCAGTGAAGGGAGGAGTCCTAGCCTCTGACAATTATCAAGGTGAAGACCTTAGAACAGTAGGAGCCCCACAGAGTATACCCTGCTTTCTGCCTTGTGTGGCCATAGGCAGAGCTGCCTGTCTGAGGTACCCCTTCTTTTCCTGGGGGGGCAGGAATTCTCAGGGAGGTGAGTTCTTGGTTATGTGGCATCAACTCCAGTTCTGCCCAAATAGGAGATCCTAACAGGCCTTAATTGGATTTAAGGTGAGGATACTGGGTGCTGATGAGTGGACCCACATGACAAAGGGGACCACACAGAGGCCCCAGGCAAGGGTAGCCAGGGAGTAGCTCCCTGGTGTCTCAGGAAGGTGGAAAGCCTGAGCCTGAGACTGGCAGACTTAGTAGAGAGTAGAGGGTGGAGTCCCATATGCTACCTGAAGTCAAGGTGAGAAACCTGAGCTAGGACTGAGGGGCCACTGACTCCAGAAGAGTGGGGTCTCATAAAATTCTCCTCAGAAGACCCCCAAGAGCCTTGGACGTGGATGGACAGATGTGGTCCATCCTGACTTCCAATTCAGAGTTTCCAAGAAGGTAATGGCTTCGGTCTGAGGAGAAGAGCCTCAGGTGAGTGGAGGGTGGAGTCCTAGTTCTGGTCAGGAGTCAAGCTGAGGACCTTGGATGAGGAACAAGAGGACTACTCAGCCCAAAACAGAGGAGAAGGCAGAGTCTCATCCTTGACGTCAGTCTAGGAGGCCCAGGACACAGCTTTCCAGCTGAGGGCCCCCTCTTTCCACTAGGGTAGTCTCAGAGAGGTGAGGGCCTCAGTCTAATGCGAGCAGCCTCATTCAGTAGAGTGGAAAACTAGTCCCTAATGAGAGCCAAGTTGATGACTCTAAATGAGGATAATGGGATCCCAACCAGAACAGAGTGGGCTACATAGAGCCCTGCCAGTGATATCTCCCCTTGGCAAATCCAGGAATGTTGGCATGATGAGACCCACTCATTTCCTTTCAGAGCATCTCAGGGAGATAAGGCACTTGGTCTCAGGAGCCAACATCAGGTTAACACAGGGAGGAATTCCAGGTCATATCAAGACAAGCAGAGGACCCATGAGGACTGAAACCACTGAAATCATAAAAGTGAGGACACCACAGAGTCCCTCCCCTACTGTCAGCCATGAGTGACCACAGGCAGTCACACCCACATGAGGCAACCCTCACATCCTCCCAGGTGGTCTCAGGAAATTAACGGCTGTAGTATGAGAGGATAGGCCTCTTTAGGTCATGGGAAGGATCAGGGTGAGGACTCTGACTGACAACCGAGGGGAACAACCACAGCTTCAGCACATTCTCAGCCCCAGAAAGCCCCAGGCAGGGGACAGAAGAGTAAGCTCTGCACCTGTGACAAACGCCCTTAGTCTCAGGGATGCTTAAGCCACTGCAGCAGTGGCACCAGAAGAGTGCCCCCTCCTCCTCCTCTCCTGTTCTGCAGGGTACTCCCCAGAGGTCCCCTGTGGCTGGCACTCCCTAGAAGCCTCAGAGAGCCCCAGCCACCACCACTGCTTCTGTAGGGGTTTTGTGAACAAGATCTGACGAAGAGGCAAGATGAGGACAGGACAAGTACGTCCCTGGCAGCATCTTCCAATGAGCGCTAATACATAGATCATCTCACCAGGAAGGCGAGGATATTGGTACGGTTTCTGCTGCACATCTATAAAATGAAAGACCCATTACAAAAGCAGATATGCTGAAAATTGTCAAAAAAGGTATAAGGATCACTTCCCTGAGATCCTCAGGAGAAACTCTTGGGTGGATGGAGCTGATCTTTGGCCTTGAATTTAAAAAGTGAACCTCAGGAGTCACTTAAATGATCTTGTCAGTGAGCTGTATCTTCCAGCAACGCAAGTCTGAGTGGTAATAGGGGGCGGGGTATTCAAGTCAGTCTCCTGATGACGCTCCTGAGCATGATCTTCTTGAAGGGCAACTGCACCAAGAAGAGAAAATCTGAGAGTTTTTTTCTCTTTTGTCTTCAATTTTCTTTTTTTTTTTAAGTTGAGGTATGGTATAATAGACATACAACATTATGTTAGTTTCAGGCATACAACATAACGATTCGATATTTGTGTGTGTGTGTGTGTATATATATATATACACACACATAGCAAAATGATCACCACAGTAAGCCTAGTTAACATCTATCACTATATATAGTCACAAAAAATTTTTTTTCTTATGATGAGGACTTTTCAGATCTATGTTCAGCGACTTTCAAATATGCAATACAGTATTATTAACTATGGTCACCATGTTGTACATTACATCCTGTGATTTTTATTTTATAATGGAATAGGATTGGGGTCTATGCTGGGAGAAAGACTCTTCATGAAAAGTCCAGGAGGTTCATCACGGAAGATTTGGTGCGGCAGAAGTACCTGGAGTAGCGCCAGGTGCCCAACAGTGATCCTCCCCGCTATGAGCTCCTGTGGGGCCCGAGTGCCCATGCTGAAACCAGCAAGATGAAAATCTGGTGTTTTTTGGCCAAAGTCAATGATACCATCTCTAGTGCCTTCCATTTCATTTTGAAAAGACTTTCAGAGATGAGGAAGAGAGAGCCTGAGGAATAGATGCAGCCAGGTTTAGCACCAAGGCCAGCACACCTTCCACGGCCAATACTAGCAACTACTCCTGCATCAAGTGAAGTCTGAGGGACACTCTTCACCTCTTCAGTGAAGAATATAGTTAATGTTTTAAGTAGTGGAGACCAAGATGGGACTGGAAGGAACACAGTGCATATTTTATTTGTGTTCTCTGTCTATATGAGTAACTTGTAGGTCTACTTTTTTTTTTTTTTGGTATTTTTCAAATATTGTTTCTTTTCATTTAAGGTTTATTTGACTTCAGAACAAAAGTTTATAAATGACATGGATCACATATTTATTACTGTTTTTCAGATACCAGTTAGAGTTTGATATTTTATGAAACCAATTTAGAAATCTTCCATCTTTTTTATGATCTAGAACAAGATAACACAGCAATGGAACAGGGATTTTTCATGGAAATGTGAATGAACTCTGCAATAAAATAATTAGGGTCAAGTAAAAGAGAAAAGAAAAAAAGTAAATGGTGATAAATTTTTGGTTTAGTTTATTCTTTTAGTACTTCCTCTTGTAAAATTAAAAGATATATATCTGGATTTTCTTAGATTATTCAAGACTGTGGGAGAAATTAAATAATAATAAAGTAGATATCCTGATCACTGTCACTCTTATTCCCTAACCATTAATTGAGCATCTGCTCTTTGGAAGGCTCCATGGCAGACCTGGGGATGGTAAGAAAAAGACAGAGCAACTGTCTGTAGAATTTTAGAGACTAGAGGCTGCTGCTATATAAAGAAGATGGTGAGGTACGCTAAGACCTACACAAATGACAAGTTAAAACAAGGGGTGATGAAGAGAGGAGGTTTCAGATGAGGGCAGTCAAGTGTAAATGCTTTGAAGCAAGGCCATAGGGAGCTTGGGGACATGGCAGTTCCCTCAAGGAGGTCATTTTAAGTTAGGCAGGATAGTGGGCTAACTGAGGCTGAGAGAATTGTGAGTGGTGACTGAGTATTAGATGGTGGGTCTCAAAGCTGAGAGACTAAAGTCTGGAATGGAAAATTACCCTTAACTTTTACTGTGGGACGGTGGGTAAACCAGAGAGAATCTCCACCTGAGGCAGAACTGAAAGGGGTCCCATGCTTCTGTCCCAGTGTGGGTGAACACAGGGCACAAACTGGGTGTTTCATTCCTGTCATATCCAGGGAGCTTCTGATAAAGAAGGATGATACTTCCTTGGTGTGAGATGTCAAGAGGTCACTGCAATAGCACTCTTTGCACTGGAGTCAGAGGGCCAGAGGTCACTCCATTAAAGGGGCTTTTAGGAAACTCTAAATGAAGGCTACATTTTCAGTGGTGGTGAAATGAATGAAAATAGTGGTAGTTTGGATGAAAAGGCATGTGGGAGGGAAGTTGTGGGTCCTTGACACAAATTCTAGGACCTCTGAGCTGTATCCAGCTGGGGAAGACTCCTGCACCCTCAGATAACATATTTTCAAATGGGAAAATTTTACATAGTTTTACTGGCTAAGCAGTGTTTTGTTCTTTCCAAAGTTGCTGCGTATTTTCTGACATCTCATGAAATTTTTTTTAAATCCCAAAAAAGTTGGTATTATGGTCTGAAGTCATGATTACCATAGTAATAAATGCCATTCTTTAAAGACCATTGTTCCGGGTGCTTTACAAACATCACATATATTCCAACAGCTCTATAAGACAGGGCTTATCAGACTCACTTGCAATTTTCTTAAGTTCACAGGACTTGTGACTGAGCTGGGACCAGAGCCCTGGTCTGAATGTATCTGGAGGCCACACCGTTCTGCTCCTCCCAGGTTGAGGCAGATATAGTGGCTTTTAACTAACTTGTCTTCTCACTACACCAAACTATATTTCAAGCAATAAAAAGAAGAACCTGGTAGCCAAACTACTACAAACAGTCCTGACGAAGGAAGATTAATACAAGAATCAGCTACAATTTGGGGATTTCTGTGGGCTTCATTTATCCAGCATCTCCCTGCCCCTCACTCCAGGGTTCCTTGAAGGCTGATTGCCCCGGTCCCAGAACACATGATCAGCCCCAGTGTGTTCCCAGATTACAGGGCCTTCTCCAGGGACTTCTCTACTGAGCCTTCATATCCAATTCTGGAATCTACTGATGTGTTGAGATCGGCCTCTGAACAAATACACTGATGAGTAAGCTTACCTAGATGGTCAATAACCAAAGCCTCCCTCATACATTGAAGGTGAGGAAAGACCATGGAAATCATTGTGTAGCACACATCTACTGAGGCTGAATTCTTCAGAAGCCAGAGTCTTTCTACGAGAAGAAATATAGTTTCTTGGCAGACATGCTGTCTTTGAACAACAAAGATCAAAATAATTCACCACCCTTCTTCTGCCTCTGATCTCAGTATTCGCCCCAGAGGAAAACCCTGGTTTTGCCTTGTGCCTAATGACACCTGTAAACGTGTCCTGCATGTTCGGTCATGCTGAGAGTGGCTGGGACTCAGAAGCAGGGTTGTGACGTGCTTCAGTAGAAGGAGAACATTCTCATCCTATTGAGACTCTAGAATTTATTGCAAAGGTGAGTTCAGAAGGGTGCTATTGAGTGAAGGAGGGGGGCCCTCTCTGCTGAGACTTTATAGCATCCTTTTGAAAATTAAATGTGATCCAGTATTTGAAAGCACCTCCCATGTAGCAGGATTCAAAAGAAAAGTTGGAGATTTGCAAGGCCGGTGTGGCCTCCTTAGAAACTCCACCAAGAAATGGAAGAGGGCTGATGAAAACAAGCTCTAATTGGTCTTTGTTGAGCACCTACTGTGTAACAGTGGGTTGGAGGGAATGCAAGTGCTCGCTCATCTCTTGTGTTGCCCTCCTTCCTGGGCTCATGGGGAGACCACTTTCCCAATCCACCTGTACTTAGGAAAGCTCGTGTGACTACCATAGACACTGAACTATGAGCAGAAATCGTGTCACTTACAGATCAAGGCATTCCAGAGATGCCATCTCCTTTGATTCTGCTGTTAACATGATCCCGGGCTGGATGACGGAACCACAGTGTGACAGAAGCCTGGTTCCCTGAGTTCCCTGACAGCAGAGAATACCTGCAAATCCACATTGAGAAATAAGCTTTTATTGTGTTAAGCTGTTCAGAGTTCAGGTTCTGTTTCTCTTATCAACAGGCAGTTACTTTAACTTATACACAGTTGCTACTTCTATTGTTAGGCTATCTAAATATTTTAATTACCAAGATAATGATGGATATATTCCTGTATTAAAAAAATTCTAACAATACAGAGAAATTATAATTGGCCCTTACAGTATTGTTAGTAAACTCAGCACCCTCATCTTGGATTGGTGTTATACTAAAGCTGATTCTAGGTTGTTTCTTAAATAAAATGTACCATAAAATATACTGTGATTATTCAACATACATGAGTTCACTGGTATTTTTTTCTGCTATATTTAATCTACCATCAGTCCAAACCAGTGTCTATTTTTTAATCTCAGACATTGTAACAGGGAAATATATACAAGATCTTGCGGTAGCTCACAGCAAAAAAAAAAGTGATAATGAATATACGTATGTTCATGTATAACTGAAAAATTGTGCTCTACACTGGAATTTGACACAACATTATAAAATGACTATAACTCAATAAAAAATGTAAAAAAAAAAACTCAGACATTGTAGCTGGGTCCTCTTGAAGTTCATTTTGGGTCTTTTTTTACATCTTCCATACCTCTATTTAACATGTTTCATCTTTCCTCTTGTTTTTTGAACAAATAGCATATAGTAATAATAAATCTTTTGAATCCTTATCTAATTATTTTATCATGTTTCATTTCCAAATTAGTTTTGATCAATTAATTTCTGTGCACACTGTTGGGCATATTTTCTTCTTTACATGCCTGATGATTTTTAATTATACACCAAATACTATGAATTTTGCATTCTTCACACTTATGCAGCACAGATGAATTGAACATTTTTTTTTCAATCCATTTATCTTTTTGAGCTTTGTTCTGGGACTCAATTAAGTTACTTTGAAACACTATGATCTTTTTGATTCCTGCTTTTAAGCTCTTTTACGTGTGACCAGAGAGCAAAAATCTAGAGTTAATCTTGCATCACTATAGAGACAAACCTTTCTGAGTACTCTCTCTCCGATGCCCTGGGCATGATATATGATTTTCTACTCTGACTAAAGAGAAGAAAAAATATTCTGTCTTGTGAGGGTCCCAGAATTCTCTGTGTAGTTCTCACCCTCCAGTCCTTTGTTCTATGAACTCTCAGAGGAGCTGTGTCCTCCTCTGACCCTCAGCCTCATCGCCACTCTGGAAGACAGCCAGTGTCATCTAAGCTACTGTCCCCAGGCTGTGGGCTCCAGGCAGCAAGCTGAGGCAATTCTAGTTTCACCTCGTTAGTTTTCAGTCCCTCAGGAATCACTGTCTTTTTCTATTGGATATCCAATATATTGAAAATGGTTCTCATAAGTATTTTGTCATTTTGTTGGGTTTTTTTTTGGTTAGATGTTTCACATAAGTCATTAAATCCTGTTATTTCATCTTTGCTTGAAGTGGTAGTATAATACAAATTTAAAAGCCAAATTACTGCAACATGCAAATTTCCCAAAATAAAAACCAACATTTCAAACTCATTCAAATTAAAACTAAGATCAAAAGGTTGTGGGACACACATCCACATCCACACAACTAACATACATGTATATATGTTACATATGTGAACACACATATGTATATGTGTGTATATGTATACATACATATATATGTTCATACAGACATATTCAAATATAAGTAGCAGAGTATAAACCTGTAAAGCAAAACACAAACAAGGTTCCTCTCCTGATGGTAGAAAATTACAGGATTTTAAATTTTTACTTATGTTTGACAGTTTCCAACACTGCTGAAACACATATGAATTACATTTAAATGATAAGACAATGTAAATATTCAAAATGTGATTTAGACACCAAAAATAAACATACAACCTCTAGAGGCTTTTTCCCCCTACCCAGTATTAATTAACTTCTTGCCTGATTCTTTTCAGCTTCTGATTTACTTACTGCTTTTCTAAATAGGGAAATAAATTACTAGTAGTTGGGTATGTGTACTCAACCAACTTAAGAACCTCCCTCCAGAAAAAGTATTAAAAAGTATTAATCATATTTTAAAAGCAGAAATTACATTTATATCTAAAATATATTCCCCCTGACATGACTATATTTGTTATTTACATGAAGGACTCTATGAAGGCAATATTGGCAGCAATAAATAACAGTGATCACTTTCAGTGTTGTAAATGCTATGCCCATATATTTATCAACAAAGCTCATTATGAAGAAATTGTGTTACTTAAAAATATGTCATTTTTTCATTGCTGCCATTAATTCTAAGTAGTGACTAAAAATGTACTTTTATTTAAACACTCCTTGATTTCCCAAAGAACAATGAAAAGTAAATCAGCATTTTCCTTCATGGGCTGTTACTGAACACAGTGTTTCTTAAGTTAACATATGAGTATCTGTTACAATGTGAGTATCACCTAAGCAGAAATGGAATTCATGACTTTCTTAATTTTTCTTCTCTACTGTGAATGTTGTTACTTTCCTAGTTAGCATCAGGGAGCAAAACTTGCCACCCCAAAATGTCTTTTTGGCATGCAGATTATTTCGAGCTGAAAAGACACAAGGCCCAAAAAACTCAGGAAGAAACTCTGACCATCCCCTTAAGTTGCCTAAAAGAATTTAGACATAGTTCCCTGAATAGAGCTATCACCATAGATATCTGCATAGAACAGAGGTTAGGTGTGGTGGGAGAAACTTGGCAGGGCCTAGAGATCAGAGTCCAGTCTGTGTCCCATTGTCTCTGCCTGGCCCAGTAAGCATTTGTTTACCAAACATTTGCTTTTCCATCTCCCTGTGAATTGCCTTCCTTCGCTTTGAAGTCCCAAACCACTAGCCCCAACATCCTCTTTTGTCTTTAGCTGAAGATGATATTCAAGGTGAGGGTTTTGGCCATTTTGGTGAGTGACTCAGTTCTCCTGGGTCTCTCCTATGTCTACATGTTATTAAACTTTTGTTTAATTTTATCCTATTAATCTGTCTCATATCAATTTAATTCTTAGACCAGCCAGAAGAACCTAGAAGGGCAGAGAGATATTCCTTCCTCCCTGATAATAGCTATATCTCACATATTTTCTGCACTCAGAATTCCTCTTCATAAAGATTTCAATGACAAACTGTACTGTTAACAAACTCATTAAAGATTTCACTCTTATTGATATAATCCCATATTTCTTTGTGACTTTGAAATTTTATCCTCACAGTATCCTGTCCTTTCTTATTCTGAGTCCCCTCAGAGGGCACCACTGTGAGTGGCTGCAGAGGCTGGGCTGCAGGCTTGTCTTCATGGGTGGGGGGGTGGCGGCAGTGGCTGATGACTTGATGATTTCAGTATTCTCTGTTTACTGATATGGTTTGCAATATTTTTCATTCACACTTACAAGTAAAAACTTTCCTTATTTTGGCACTTTATCATCTTGTTTCTTTAATATGCTCTGCTGAAAGGTCTGAATGATTTGCTGGCTGTTACATACTTTTTATACAACTAAACAGTACTACTGGTTCAGAAGGCAGTTATCTTTATTTTGCTTTATCACGTACTGTCATTTTTTCATTTTCAGAAACTCCTGTATTGCATATTCATTGCTGAACATGGACAGTTTCCTATACTTCTGGCTGTATAAAACACTGTTAGAGCAGGCAGAGAGCTAGATATGAGCAGAGAAGGGGGACATAGACCAAATGGCAGGAAACTACATCTTGTGAACAACAGGGGACCTTGGGCAGACCGAGAAAAGCAGGAACCTCTGGACTGATAAGAAACCATACGTTCTGGGTTGACAAGTGTGAATGAAAAATACTTCAAAAATACTGGCCCTAGATAGCTTGGTGCTTGTCAAAGGAATGAATTCAGTAAGCCCAAATGTTTGCTTCCTCCAATACATAGAAAAGTGCTAAATTCTTTAACCTGAGATGTCTGGTTTTCTTTAGTTAACAAGTCATCTTTTACTGTTCCAACTACCTGGTCTTTGTTGTAAAACTCCTATATATCCTAGCTCCTCCCCTATCTCTTCGGAGCAGTCCCTCAGAGAGATCTGAGAGGCTGCCATCCTTGCTCAAGTCCTCCCGCCAAATACAACATAACTCTCAACTTTTAGGCTGTGTATTTATTTCATTTGACACAAGTGTCCTGGAGGCAGACAAAGAAAGGTGGGAAAAGACAGGAATCTCCAGCATCAGAAGGTATCCTTTTGCTCATTATGCCCTTATCCGAATTCCCCATCAAGACTAAGGATAAAAAAATCCCTCCTCCCCTTGGGAAGGTGGAGCTGGGATAAAATTCAGGAAATACCGCCCCAAACCCCTCTTTCTCCAGTGAATTTTCTGCCCATTCACTTTTACACCCTATGTAACCAGTTTGCCAAAGAAATTCGGGGCAGCTACTCCCTTGAGCCTGCCCGCCACTCTCCGCCTGACAGCATATATCTATAGCTTAACAAATTTCCACTCTTTTCTTGACCTCCATGTCTCCTTTCTGAATTCTTCCTGCGACAAGATAAGAATCTACTCTCCAATAACAAAATTATTTCTGTTTAACATTTTGTTTTTTAAATTTCTCAGACAGACATTAGATATTCAGCTTCTGTGTCCCTAAACATCTCTCAACAAGCAAATTCCCTAACTCTTCTGCATTTCACTCTGATTTGAACCTCAAGGCATGGGGATCTTCACATCATCTAAAATTACATTTCCCCCAAGCCCTTTGAATCCTGTATTCTTGAAAAATGCATAGACTGTGTACATTTCCAGCCAATCTCTCTTCCTGTGTTATGTTTCTCCCGCTCTGCTGAGCTTTTGAAGAGACTCTCCTAATCTCCTAATACCTCTTCTGCTTTACTTCTTGCGTTGGCTTCATTTTCCCCCAGTTTTGGGAGAGCTCTTCTTGATGTCTCTTCTAACAAGAGAGAATCTTTTCTGCCCTACAGTTTCTAATGTTTTTCCAAATCTGAAGGGATCTAGACTAGATTCCTCATTCCTCTTACTGCACAGATGTGGAATTTGCATCTGGTTACAAGGCTGTGGGGAAAGTAGACATAAAACCACACAGGACCCTGGGGGCTGTTCAGGGTACAAATCCTTTCCATGTCCTCCATTTCGTGTTTGTGGGAAATAGGCTTAATTCAGCCTCCTAGACCTTCCCTGAGTTCCAAAGGGCAGACTCAAACAGTTGCTAATCAGGAAAATGAAGGAAGAAACAAAGAAGGAACAGTCAAGAAACAATAGTGTAGGATGGGGCAAGGTCCTGTTTCCTCCTCAAGGAATATACATTACATATATAACAATATATCTTTGAGTTCTTCTGCAGGTACTAAGGCCCCACCCAGGTAGAGGATGATAACTTCAGGCTGAACACAAGATTCCTGGAACACTGCCCTGTTACCTCACCACCAACCAATCAGAAGAAAGTCACACAACCTGCAGCCCTCACCCTAAATTTTGCCTATAAAAACTTCTCCCTGAAAGCCATCGGAGAGTTCGGGGTTTTTGAACATGAGCCACCCATTCTCCTTGCTTGGTCTGCAATAAACCTTTCTCTGCTCCAAACTCTGACAAACTCCATTTGTTTGGTCTCACTGTGCATTGGGCACATGAACTTGCGTTCAGCAACAGACATAAAACTCCATCTTTGTTACTGTAATGATTCTGACTTTATGGATTTGAAAAAAATTTTTAATTATTATGTACCAGCCATTCCCACAGTCTTCACATGACCTATAGTAAAATATAATACACCTTTCACTGTTTGAGATGTTACTATTGAATGAAAAGATGTCTGTGTTACTAAGAATGTTGCATCCATTGCTGGCAAATGGCAACAGAGTAAGATGGCTAAACCATAAAAAGTACAAGCAATATGTGTTATTTCCCTGTATTGTTTTCTGTTGTTGAAAAGTTAGTATAGTCTCCCTTTAGCAGATATACTCTCTAGCCTTTTTTAACTTTTCCATTTCTTGTAACCAAGATTATTCCTTGCCTCTCTTTATGTTTACATACGCAATTTCATCATATCCACTGCCTTTGTATAGTTCTGCATTTTATTTTAAATCACTACTTCTAGCATATTCTAATCAGGTGGCCCAGTCAACTGCAATGGACTTCAGAAATTCTGTCCTATAAGGAGAGAAGAAATGGACACTGGTGGACATTAGCAATTGCAGCAATTGGGTTACAGCCTCCCTGTTTATCTCAAATCCTTTATTTTGAAATAATCTTACACTCATAAAGAAATCACAAAAAGAATACAGAGTTCCCATGTACCCTTCACCCATCTTTACCTGAAGATGTCAGTTTAGGTAGAACAGTAGGTTCATCCAAACTCAGAAAATGACATTGGTACAAGGTTACTAACTGAACTGCAACATAATTCAGATAGTAAAATTTTAAAATGCACCTATCAGGAGGGCAGTGGTTATAGTTCTATGAAGTTTTTTCTCATGTACAGATTTGTGTAACAACTTTCACAGTCTGAAGACTGAACTCTGCCATCACTGCATATAAAGTCCCTCATTTCCCCAATCTTAACCTCTGACAATCACCGATCTAGTTTCCATCACTGTAATTTTGTCATTTTGAGAATGTTATGTAAATGGAATTTCACAGTATATAAGATTTAATTTTCGGGTCGGCTCCCTCCCTCCTGTTTTCCTCCCTCCTTCCCAGGCTTCCTTCCTCTTTTCTTTTTTTCCTCTCTTCCTCTTTCTTTCTTGATTTCTCCCTGCCTTCTTCCCTTCCTTTCTTCCTTCTTTTTTATGTTTTGTTAAATTTTAAGTGTTTTTATTTTTAACAGGAGATTTAAATAGCTTCAAAATAGGAGTTTATGAATCATTACTGAGACAGGAGGGAAAGGGGCAGGGTCCAACCAAAAAAATGACACAGCCATTGAGGATAGGACAAATACTGGTTAAAACAAGCTAGGCCAAAGATGGCAGAAGATTCAACTTCCAGTAGACCTTGAGCCTCATGACACACTCACTGTAATAAATTAGCATGCTCAATGACACACCCACAGGCACCATGCACAATTCCAAGGCTGACCATAAAACCTCAAAAAGTAGTGGTGGCCCAATACCTAGAAATCCCTGCCCTTCCCCAAAACAGTTGGAATAATCCTCCCACTTGTTAGCACATGAAATTTCGCAGTCCATAAAAACTAACCATTCCAACAACCCAGGGCCATTCTCCCTTCTGAAACAGACTGCATTCTATGGAATGTGTATCTCCCTGAATAAATCTACTTTCACTTTACTATGGCTCCCTCTTCAATTCTTTCCTGCATGAAGCCAAGGACCCTGACTCAGCAGGGTGCATCCCAGGGACTCACTCAAGACCTGGGACATGACCATCTTTTCGCACCACATTTTGCTGAAACATTACTTTGTTTAAACATTGATTGCTGTGTATCAGGTTTAAGATAGGAGCTATATTATTTTGTAAATCAAACTGAGAAATTTTTCATCTCATTTTATGATTGGGAACAGGATAATGTGGCATTTCCATAGGCATTTCTTTGGAAATATCAAGTAACTCAGCAGTAAAATTATTGGGCTCAAAAAATAGAGAAAAATAAACTGAAATATGGCCAATTCATGAATTTCCCAATACCTTCAGTCTGTCATTCTGTAAAACTGAAAGATACATTCTTGGGTTTGCTTAACTTATCCAGGAATGCAGGATAAATTAAGTCTCAATTAATTGATACCATGTTCACTGGTTCATTTATTTCCCTTGACATTAATGGAGCACCTCCTCTTTGGAAAACACCAAGTTATTGCTGAGGATGTCAGAATTTTTGTGATAGGAGCAATTTTAAGCTGGTAGGATATCATGGTAGCCCAGATGGACAATTAACAAAAAGGAGTGACGACGTAGGTTTCTAGGTGAGAGCAGTTACATGTAAATGCCCTGAGACAAGTCTGCTTAGGACTTGGTAAACTATACTTCTTCAATGGTAATGAAGTTTAAGTGTAGCTATATGGTGGTTGGAAAGGCTGTGGGAGGGGTGAACAGGTGACAGACCTTAGATGATGAGTTGCATGCTTGACAGACTATATATAGCCTGGAATGTAAAAATGGCTCTTAACAGTTACTCAGGAATCCTGAATAAACTAAACAGAAAGTTTCCATTGGAGAAAGCAAGGCGGGTGTCATAAGTACTTGTCCCAGTACATTTGATCACTATTTGAAAAGAAATGGTTTTACATTTAACACCTGTTACCTTTAAAATGACACAGCCATTGAGGTGGGAACCAGGAACCCACAGGACGAAGCTGACAGCCACAAGTATTATTTTCAAGCTTTGAAACTCAATCAAGGAACTAACAACCTTTGACCAGTGGAATTTCAGACATGTTACTGGCCCGTGACTCTTTTGTACCTCACATTATGCCTGGTTTTACAATTTTGATAGCTGTTACCCCAATCCTGTCCAACAACTGTACATTGGATGTGTTAAAACAGATCATTTTTTTGTTTCACAGGTTCACAAATAGAGAGGCACTGTGCTGAGTTGGTGAGTTAATACACTTAACAAACTATATGCCAAGAGTCTCATCATCTGCAGTTGGACCTGATTTAGATAGATTTGAATAGTGAATTACTGTTTTAATGGGATCAGGCATTTTGGGATACTGGGAGGGGGTAAATAAACTGCGCATAAGTAGGGACATGAAATAATGAGGCCTAGCGTATAGAGTATGGCAAACAGAATCACACTGAGCCCCATCTCCTTATGGTCATGCCCTGGTTACTCCTATCCTCAAGTGTGGATAGGGCCTAAGGCTTACTTTGGGTTTTTTCCTGCAGTCTTATTGATATATAATTGACATACATCAGTGTACAAGTTTAAGGTGCACAGCACAATAATTTGACTTACATATATTGTGAAATGATTACTACTGTAAGTTTAGTTAGCATCCATCATCTTATACAGATACAAAAAAGAAAAAAAAAATTTTTTTTGCCTTTCAATGAAAACTATCAGGACATACATATTGTCAGAGAGAAAGAAATTTTCCTCTATCCTTCTAGGTTCTTCTGTCTGGTCTAAGAATTAAATTGACATGAGACAGATTAACAGGGGAAAATCAAACAAAAGTTTAATAACATATATACATGGGAGAGACCCAGGAGGACTGAGCAACTCATTAAAATGGCTGAAGCCCTCACCTTAAATACCACCTTCAGCTAAAGACAAAACAGGATGTTGACGGTAGTGGTTTGGGACCTCAAAGGGAGGAAGGCAATTCATCCAATGGGACACAGAGTGGACTCTGCTCTCTAGACCCTGTTGCATCTCCCCCACCACACCTCACCCACGTTCTCTGTAGATATTCTATTCAGGTAACAGGCCCTTTATCTGAATTTCTTAGGCAGCTAAAAGGGAGGTAAAAAGAAGGACTTCCCAAGTCTTTGGTTTCTTAAAAACAATCAGCCTAAATTAGTCCTCATGCCAAAGAGACATATTTTGGGTAGCATATTTGCTCCCTTACAATATCATACAGCAGTGTTAACTATAATCATCATGCTGTACATTACATCCCTAGTTTATTGTTTTAATTACCTTTTTCTTATTTTTCCTCCCCTGACCCACTTCCTCTGGTTACCACAAATCTGATTCCTTTTCCTATGAGTTTTGGTTTTTTTTAGATCCCACATATAAGCAAGATTATACAGTATTTGTCTTTCTCTGTCTGACTTATTTCACTTAGCATAATGCCCTCAAGGCCCATCCATGCTGTTGCAAATGGCAGGATTTTCTTACTTTTTATGGCTGAATAAATTCCAGTGTGTGTGTGTGTGTACACACAACAACTTCTTTATCCATTTGTCCATCATAGGACACTTATGCTGTTTCCATGTCTTGGCTATTATCAATAATGCTGCTAGTAACACAGTGGTGTGGATATCTTTTTGAGTTAGTATTTTCATTTCCTTTGGATATATTCCCAGAATTTGGATTGCTGGATCATATGGTAGCTCTATTTTTAACTTTCTGAATGTCCTCCATACTGTTTTTGATAGTGGTTATACCAGTTTATAATCCCACCAACAGTGCAAAAGAGTTTCCTTTTCTCCATATCCTCCCTAGCATTTGTAATCTCTTGTCTTTTTGATGATGGCCATTCTAACAGGCATGAGGTGATACCTCATTATAGTTTTTACGTGTATTTCCCTAATGACTAGTGTTGTTGGGCATCTTTTCATATACCCATTGGCCTTTTGTACATCTCCTTTGGAGAAATGACTATTCAGGTCTTTTGCTGTGGCTTACTTCTAATCAGTAGATGATGTCAAGGTGATGGGTGTCACTCTGATGATAACATTACAGTATCTGTTAGAGGTGTGTTGTCACTCCTTTGATTACAAACATTGTATAAGATGTTATTTTGCTAGCAGATATGTTCCTGCCAAGGTTTGAACTGCCTATGGAAAGAGCTATGTGGCATGGAGTTGCAAGTTGAAGTTAGGGACTGAGAACTGTGAAGACTCTTGGCATGAACAATTCTGTCCAACCCCTGCATTAAGAATTTTGACTAAACTCTAGCATGCCTTCTAGCAGCCTAATGTCACATTCTAGGACAAACCAGCTCCCTGTGAGTTCCTGTTTAGAAAATTTCAAGGCTACGAAAAGAATTTGTTTCAGCCAACATTTGACATAAACTCTTGATCTTCCTTTGCTTAGAGTGTTTACTTAAAAAACAAACAACAACAACAACAACAACAAAAACCCTTACAATTGTAAATCCTTCCTCTGTCCCTTTGAGATGTATATGATATAAAATATCTCCTACAACTCAGGAGTCTTTCTCAAGGACCTAAAAGCCTTTTCAATGAAAGTAACCATTAGGAAGGGTAGGGCCTTTGTCTCTCAATCTTTGTGGGAGGTTAGAAGCCAAATAATAAAATAATAAAAAGACCAAGAAATCAATTTTTAAAAATAAGCAAAGGATGTGAGTAGACATTCCTGCAAAGAACATATACCAGTGGCCAAAAAGTACATGAAAAGACGCTTAATATCATTAATCATTAGGGAAATGCATATAAAAACACAATAGGATACCATTTCACTAGGTTGGTTACAAAAATGGAAAATAACAAGTGTTTGCAAGGATATGAAGAAATTGCATCACTCATACATTGCTGGTAAGAATATAAAATGGTTCAACCTCTTTGGAAAACAGTTCGGTATTTCCTCAAATTTAAACAAAGAATTACCATGTGACCCAGCAATTCCAGTCTTAGGTATATAACCAAAATAATTTAAAAATTGCATTCAAACAAATATTTGTGCACAAATATTCACAGAAGCATTATTCATAAAAGCCAAAAAATGCAAATAACCCAAAATTTCCCTCAATGGATGAATGGATAACCAAATGTGGTATATCCTTACAATGGAATATTATTCAATCATAAAAAGGAATGAAGTACTGATACCTGATAGACCATGGATGAACCTTGGAAACATTATTATAAATGATTAATGAAAGGATCCAGAAACAAAAGGTCACATATTACATGATGTTATTTATATGAATTATCCAGTATAAACAAATTAATAGAGACAGAAAGCAGATTGATGGTTCCCAGCAGCTACAGGGAGGAGTGAATGAGAAGTAACTCTTTGAAGGTTAAGAGGTTATGTATGCAGATGCGGAAAAGGATGCCCAGAGAAAGAGGACCAGGCATGACTTTTTCTGCATAAGAGAAGCCATTTTGGCCTAAGCCATTTTGTGATCTAAGCCTGGCCACAATGCTTGTCCTTAAAACAGGTCTCAGTAATAACGATCTTAAGGGAACAAAAGAATGCAGAAATGCATGTCATCAGGCAAGAGAAGTAACAACAGCAAGGATAAAATATCAGTTATAAAGAGTCCTAGTTCTGTTTCATTGGTAAAGATTAGCCTGAAATTCTCAACCACCAGATCAAATGGAACCTAAGGGATGTGGTGTTGACCTTTTCTGACCCTTGTGACTTTAGTCAACTATAGCTTGGACTCTGTTCATCACCCAAGCCCCTTCATGAATATGCATGTACCTTTAGTTTAAAACTACCCCAATTTTGCTGTTCAGGCAGACACTGTTTTGGGAAAGATCCCTGGTGTTCTCCTTACTTTCTGCAAGTAATAAATCCTTCTTTCTCCTGCTCTTTGACTTGGTTGTGTCATTTGGCTCCACACTCATCAAGAGATGAACCCACTTTTTGGATAACAGTTACTTTTTGCAATGAGGAGTAGGTTTGGAACTAGATAGAGGTAATGGTTGCTCAACACTGTGAATGTACTAATGCCACTGAATATTCACTTTAAGATGTTATGTGAATATATATACGAATTATATTTTTAATTATATATCTAATGTTTTAAATTTTACACATATACATAAAATCAATGGAATGATAGAATTAGACAGAATTAGAGAATTACCATTCTACAGCCCCTAATGGATTAATGGATAACAGTGAAAATTCTCAACAATTGTCAACACCACCATGAAGCAGAAAATACACATTATGTATCTACTAATGAAAGTACAGAGCTTTGTCTCTGGAGTGGGCTTGCCAATAAGCAAATTGATAAATAAATAAATCTGAACAAGCTGTTTCCCATAACTATGGAGGATTATTGATGCTGAGTTTCACGTATATAGGGTTCATTTTTTATTCTCTATAATATTGTATATGATTGCCTTTAAATTTGAAAATCCAAATAAAATGGAACAATTTTTAGCAAATTAAGTCCCTAAGCTGAAAATGTAGTCTAAACCCACGGCATCATCCAAATGTTCCAGGGCAAGACCGGTTTGGAGGCCCTTTACACCGAATGGTCAGGGAAAAACTAATCACCATCTTACTTGAATTCTTCCAAACCATACAAAAAGATGATGGATCAATCATTTTAATAGAGTAGCTGCCCTTGATACAAAGTCCAGATAGAATGCCCCAATAAAAGAATACTGGAACAAAGATCACTCACATATAGCTTTGTGACTAAATGAAGAAATAGGCTATGTCTAAGGAACACAAAGATATCATATAGAAAACATTGACAACTAGAAATCACCACATTAACAGAAAAAGGGAGAAAATGCTTTCGTAAAGGTAAAGAATATTTTTCTATACACTTTTATTCAATTCAATCCTGACAATATCTACCTGGAGTTAGCGTCAGATCCCAGAAGTTAAGGGCTCAGTCCCACAAGACTCCTACACTTAACTGCAAGTCCATGTCGCCTATAATTCTGACTGGCTACAAATTGGAGGTTCCCATGACCCACTCCTTGGATTTGATAATTTTCTAAAATGGCTCAAAGAACTCAGGGCAACAGTTTACTCAGTAGATTACTGGTTTATTATAGAAGGATCTGACTCCCTAACAGCCAAATGGAGGAGAGGCATAGAGTGAGGTGTGGAGCTTCCATGCCCTCTCTGGCTGCATCACCCTCCAAGCACCTACATGTGTTTGGCAAACTGGAAGTTCCCCAAACCATTTTGGTTAGGATTTTTATGGAGGCTTCATTACATAGGCATAATTGATTAAATCATTAGCCACTGGTAATTAAGTCAGTCTCCAGCCTCTCTTCCCTCTCTCAAGGTCAGAGGGTGGAACTGAAAGTTTTTACCCTCTAACTGAAAGTTTGGTTCTCTGGGCAGCCAGGCTCCAACCTTAGGGGCTTTCTGAAAGTCAACGCATTAACATAAATTCAGGTGTGGTTGAAAGGGGATTAATATGAATATCAAAGGACTCCTTCCACCTTTCTTGCTTTTATCACTTAGGAAATCCCAGGAGTTTTAGCAGCTCTGTGCCAGAAATGGGGACAAAGGCCAAATATGTATTTCTTATTATAAATCACAATATCACAATGTAATTACATGTAAGGGTAAAGAAAAGGCCTTTGATAAAATTCAACACCAGTTCATGGTAATAACTTTTAGCAAACTTACATTAGAAGGGAATTTCTATTTTGCATAATCTATAGTAAGCATAATTAAATGTGGAATGTTACAGAGATTCCCAATAAAGTAAGAAACAACACATAGATATATGGTACCATCTCTACTATTCAAAATTCGACAAGAATTTTCTTGCTCTGCCATATAAATGTCATCACCCCCACCCTACAATAAGAAAAAAGCTAAACTGAAAATCAGTAATTCTTCTTAGATCCATCAGAGAATTAAAGTTACAGGGAAAACCAGTGCCCCCAAAACTGAAGAGCTACGCAAATACATGGAATCACAGTGAAGGAGAATTAATAAAATGGCTGCACTTAAGGCTAACAGATTGCTTATTTTATGGTTGTCCTAAAAACAGTCAACTAACCTGACTGACCAGTTGCTACTCACAGCTCCAGGCCCATTGTTAAAATAAAGCTATTGATTTTACTAATTCTGCTTTATTCCAGTAATTGAAAGTAAGAATCATACTTGGTTTCTGAGTTGTTCTCCAAGGAGAAGGTCAAAGAACTGTAACCTTACAAAATAGCCTGAATTACCAAGAAGACCACGCCTTGGGCTGTTACGAGAAAAAGAGATCTAAACAGTGGTAACTGCTAGCCTCTATAGAATTGGTCGCCTGGAGGCATCATGACCCCATTCTAAGTCTTAAGATAAGAAAATGATTCTGTTGATTGTTATCGATGTTTTATTGTTTGAGCTATGGCTATATAATCACCCTGCCCCATCCCCAAGGTGGGTTTCACAGTTTTGAAGGCACTAGCCTGCTGTGAGTCTCCTTTGCCTGGCAAAGCAATAAAGCTGTCTCTTTTCTTCAATGTTCCAAGACCCTGTCTAAGAGTTTCAACTTGGCTCATCAGGGACAGGGGCCAATCTTTTGGCAACAACAGCTCACCAGGAGCAGAAACTCCTGGATCCAAGAATGGGTAGGAAAATTTAAACTGTAATTGATGCAATATTGGGAGCTATGTGTGACAAGCTTGAGAGCCAAAAAAAAAGGGGGCCTAGTCTTAGGGGAGCCCTGACACTTTCATAAGTTTTACCTTCTGGAGCCCTGCCAGGTTCTCATTATAAAGATCCAAGAAAAATTTCCTCATGCTTCTGGCATGAGGGGAAAATAAACCCTTCTGAAAGCACCTAAGGAAAAGCAACCATTTTGAAACACACCTCCAGAAGTTTCTGTTCTCCATACTAATTACTAATTACTAACCAACTAATTTGGGTGAAGGGAAAATCCCAACCACAGCTCTCTCCTCCCCTAGCCTTCCTATCTCACAGTGGGATAAAGACTAAGAAGTATTTATGAAGGTAGTATCCCAGGGGCACAGAACCACTAAAACATGGAGACCTAATCATAGGATTATAGAACACTTCTCCTTCCTATACAGTTTCCCACCACATCAACAAGGTACTAATATAATACCAGAAGATTACTACTGAAAGAACTGCAAGGCTTAGACTATTTATGAAGGTGTTTCTAGGGAAAACCAAAGACAATAAGAACACTCAAGGAAATTGAAACCTCAGGCACTCACAGTAAGAGCAAACAGTAAACATCACTTTTATCCAGATAAACATAAACTCTCATGCTAAAAGCCCATTTAACTCAGTTCCTATTATCCAATAGACTATGCACAGCCTTCAACAATTATACGATATGCTAAAAGGCAGAAAAAACACAGTTTGATGAAACAAAGCAAGTAAATAACTACATTCAGATGTGGGAGATAATTTGGAATTATCATATTGGGATTTTAGAATAGCTATGATTCATATGCAAGGCCTCTAATGGAAAAAGTGAACAACATACAAGAATAGTAGGTAATGTAAGTAGAGAGATGGAAACTCTAGGTAAGAATCAAAAGGAAATATGAGAAATCAAAAACATCACAACAGACATGAAGAATACCTTTGATAGGCTCACCAGCAGACTGGACATGGCCAAGGAAAGAGTCAATGAAATTAAAGATATGTTGACAGAAACTCCCCAAGCTAACTAAAAAAGCAAAATGAAAATAGAATAATAATAAAACAAAACCAGAATAATCAAAGATTGTGGAACAATTACAAACAACATAACATATGCATAGTGAGAATAACAAAAGGAGAAGAAATAGAGAAAAAAGCAGAATATTTAAAGTAATAATGACTGCATTTCCCCCAAATTAATGAGAGATACTAAACCACAGATCTGGGAAGCTCTGAGAACACCAAGCAGGATAAATAGAATTTTAAAAAATCTACACGTAGGCATATCATACTCAAACTGCAGAAAACCAAAGAAAAAGAGAATTCTTGAAAAAAGCTAGAGGAAAAAAAGAACTTATTATACAGTAATAAAGGTAACAATTATATAAAGATTCTCTTCACGAACCATGCAAGCAAGAAAAGACTAGATTTAAATTTTTAAAGCATGGAAAGAAAAGAAAGAAAAGAAAACACTACCACCAATGTAGGTATCTATAGCCAGTGGAAAAAAATCCTTCAAAGTAATAAAAAATAAAGACTTTTTCTGACAAACAAAAACCAATGGAAATTTGTCACTGAAACATCTCCTTTGCAAGAAGTGTTAAAATAAGTTCTTCTGGGAAAAGGGAAATGATACAGGTCAGAACCTTTGATTTACATACAGAAAGGAAGAGAGTTAAGAGAAGGAATAAATGAAGATAAAATAAATCTTTTTATTTTTTATTATTTTCATTTGATCAAAAAGATAACTACTTTCTCAAAATAAGAATATAACAACCATGTATCCAGTGATTATACCTTACAAATAAGCTAGATAAATGGCAGCAATGGTATAAAGGACAGGACAGGAGGAATTGGGAATACTCTGTTATAAGATACGTGCACTAACTGTGAAGCAGTATTTGAAACAGAACTTGGATAATTTGTAAATGTATAATGCAAACTCTACAGAAACTACTAAAAATTTTTTAAACTATAATTGAGATGCTGAAGAGAAGAGAAAAGGGAATAATATCAAATGTTGAATTAAAACTAGAGAAGAAAAAAAAAACAGATTGAAAAAGAAACAAAGAATAAGTTCAATGACTAGAAAACAGTTACAAATACAATCAACATTAATCCAACTATACCAACAATCACTTCTAAGGTGAATGGTCTAAATATACCAATTAGAAGGTAGAGACCGATAAAAAGAATTAAAACAAAAAAGACCTAACCCTATGCTGTCCATAAGAAACCCACTTTAAATATAAAGACATGAAAAGATTAAAAGTAAAGGGATGGAGAAAACTATACCACATATAATAAATTAAAAAAAAAAGCTGGACTAGCTATTCTTATTTCAGACAAAGCATAATTCAGAACAAGGAAAATTATCAGGAATAAAGACGGGCATCACTCAGTGATTAAGTGGTCAGTTCTTGAAGAAACTATAGTAACTATTAATGTGTGATGGAGATGTCAACACACCTCTTTTAGTAATTGACAGATCCAGTAGGCAGAAAATCATTAAGGTGTTGTTGAACTGAACAGCATCATCAATTAACTAGGTCTAAATGACATTTATAAAATACTTAACAACAGCAGAAAACACATTCTTTTCAAGCTCACATAGGATATACATCAAGATAGATCACATTCTATGCCATAAAAAACACATCCCCAAATTTCAAAGAATAGGAATCATACAATGAATGCTCTTAGACTGTGATGGAAATAAACTAGAAACTGATAACAAAAAGACACTAGGAAAATCAAAAGTATTTAGAGACTAAACAATATACCTCTAACACGTGGGATAAAGAAAAAATCGAATGAGAAATTTTTAAATATTACGAACTAAATGAAAATAAAATTACAACTTATCAAAAGTTGTGGGAGACAGCAAAAGCAGTACTTAAAGGTATATGTATAGCATTGAATGCTTATATTATAAAAATCTAAAATCAATAATTTAAGCTTCTACCTTAGTATACTGGTGAAAGAAAAGAAAAAAGTGGAGAAAAAAGAAATAATAAATCAGAATTTAAATCAGTGACATTGAAAAAAATGAAAAAAAAAAGAAAAAAACCCCAACAAAACCAGAAGCTGTTTCTTTGAAAATAGCCACAAAATAAATAAATAAATAAATAAATAAATTCTAACCAGGCTAATCAAGAGAAAAAGAGAGAAAACACATATTAGTAATAGCAGAAATGAAAGAAGAGCCACCACTACTGATTCCATGGACATTAAAAGGATAATAAAATAATATTTTTATAAATAACTCTATGCCCACAAATTTGATAAATTAAGTTGACTGACTGCTTGAAGATATAAACCAAAACTCTTGCAAGGAGAAATAGATAATCTGAATAGGTCTGTATCCTGTAAAGTATTTTAATCCATAATTAATAAATTTCCAATAAAGACAACACCAGGCCCAGTTGGTTCCACTGATGAATTCTAACAAAAACTTAAGGAAGAAATGATAACAATTCTCTACAATCTCTTCCAGAAAACAGGAGCAAAGGGAACACTTCCCAATTCATTCTATGAGGCCAGCATTACTGTAGTGTCAAAACCAGATAAAGAAATTAAATTAAATAAAAATTGCACACCAATATCTCTCACAAACATAGATGCAAAAATCCCCAACAAAATATAAGCAAAAGAATCCAACAATGTATAGAAGGAATTATATACGACAACTAAGTGGGACTTATTTCAGGTATGCAAGGCTGGTTATATTTGAAAATAAATAATCATAATTCATCACATCAATAGGCTAAAGAAAATAATCAGATGATCATATCAATAGACAAAGAAAAAATAAATATTTGATAAAATCCAACACCTATTCATGATAAAAATTCTCAGCAAACTAGAAATAGAGGGGCACTTCCTCAGCTAGATATAGAATATCTTAAAAACAGCTAAGCTAAAATATCATACTTAAAAGTGAGAAAACAGACACTCTCACATTAAGATTAGGAACAAGGCAAGGATATCCCTTCTTACCACTCCTGTTCAACACTGTACTGGAATTCTTTGCCAATGCAATAAGAAAAGAGAAGGAAGCAAAAGATATACAGATTTGGAAGGCAAAAATAAAACTATTTTGTTCAGAGATGACATGATTGTCTATGTAGAAAATCTCGAGTAATCAATAAAAACAACAAAACTCCTGGTATTAATAAGTCAAGGTTAATATACGAAAGTCAATTGTTTTCCTGTACACCACCAATAAGCAATTAGAATTGGCAATTAAAAACCTAATACCACTTACATTAGCACTGAAAAACTTCACCAAAAAAAAATTAAAGAAAATCTAAATAAATAGACATTCTATGTTCACAGATAGGAAGATGCAATGTTGTTAAGATATCAGTTATTCCCAACTTGATCTATATACTCAATGCAATTCTGTTCAAAATTCCAGCAAGTTATCTTGTAGATATCAACAAACTGAATCTAAAGTATATGAAAAATGAAAAGACCTAGAATAGCCAACTCAAATCAATACTGAAGAAAAAAATTAGAGAACTGATATTACTGGATTTCAAATTTTACTTTAAAGCTACAATAAGCAAGACAGTATTGTATTAGCAAAAGAACAGACAAATAGATCAATGCCACGGAATAGAAAACCTAAAAATAGATCCCCACAAATAGTCAACTAACCTTCAACAAAGGAGCCAAAGCAATCCAATGGAGAAAGGATGGTCTTTTAAACTCGTGGTGCAGGGACAACTAGACATCCACATACAAGAAAAATGAATCTAGATGCAGACCCTACACCTTTCAAAATAATTAACTCAAAATGGATCATAAACCTAAATGAAAAACTCAAAACTAAAAAAATTCCAGAAGACAATTATAGGAAAAAATTTGGGATTTGACAATGAGATTTTAGATAGAACACCAAAAGCACAATTCATGAAAGGAAAAAAACAAGTTGGACTTCATTAAAATTAAAAACTTCTACTCTGCAAAAGATATTATTAAGAGAATGAAAAGACATGCCACAGACTGGGAAAAAATAATTGTAAGACACATATCTGATGATAGATTTGCATCAATAACATACAATGAATTCTCAAAACTCAACAATAAGAAAGCAAACAAATTAATTTAAAAATGGTTAAAAGAGCTGAACAGACACCTTACCAAAAATACATATACAAATGGCAAATAGCATATGAAAAGATGATCAACATCACATGTCTTTAGGGAATTTGGGATTAAACCAACAAGATACCTATTAATATGGCTTAAACAAAAACAAACACCTGACAATATCAAATATTGGCAAGAATGTGGACCAACAGAAACTCTCATTCAGTGTTGAAAGGAATGCAAAGTGATATGACACTTTGGAAACTTAGCAGTTTATTTTAAGCAAAACATAGTCTTACCATATAATCTAGCAATTGAACTTTTAGGTCTTTACCCAAACGAGCTGAAAACTTATGTCCACCCAAAAACCTGCACACAAATGTTAATAGTAGTCTTATTCATGATTGCCCCAAACTGGAATCAACCAAGATGACCCTCCGTAGGTGAACGGGTAAACAAACTGTGGTAACCCACATGATGGAATGCTATTCAGCCATGAAAAGAAATGATGTTTCAAATCACAAAAAGATATAGAGAAACTTAAATGCTTACTGATTAGCAAAAGGAGACAGTGTGAAAAGCCTATATACTGTATGATTCCATCAATATTATATTCTGGAAAAGTGAAAGTTTTAGAGAGAGTAAAAAGTTCAGTAGTTGTCAGGGGCTCAAAGTGAGGTTTTGAGTGATGGACAGGAGAAGCAGGGGGGATTTGTAGGGCAATGAAACTCTCCTGCATGATGATGTGTTGGTGAGTAGGTGACGTTATGCATTTGTCAACCACTATAGAACTGTAAAACACAAAAAGTAAAACATACTGTATGTAAATAATGCCAATAGTTAATAATAATGTATAAATGTTGGTTTATCAATTGTAACAAATGAACTTGTATTCATTGAACCAATACAAGATGTGAATAATAGAAGACACTAACGGAGGAAGACAGTGGCTATATGGGAACTCTTTGTACTATTTGCTTAATTTCTTGTAATCCTAAATCTGTTCTTTAAAAAAGTCTATTAATTAAAAAACTAGAAAAAAATATGGACAAGAATATATACCCAGTACAGAGCTATATACAAGAATATAAAAAAATAAGTTATGAATAATGAAAAGCAAAAGATAGTAATGGTAACAATTTGCTCCTCTAACTAAAAATCCAAGGGAATAAGCACAGAGAAATAGTCAAACATATAAGGAACTTCAGAAACCTGGTAAAAAAGATCAAAGCAAAATCAGGAAACTGGCCTCAAAAAAATCAACAATTACTTAGATCATGCAATGGAATTTATACCACAGACAACAGCAACAATATAAAAAATGTACCTAGAAAGAAATCTTATAAAAGTGTATACAATCTTTATGGAGGCAATAATAAGAGTTTCCTAATAGACTCAGGAAAAAGAATTCTCAACTAGAACCATATATTGTATGTATTCGTGAGGAACAGATATTCTAAGAATATCAACTCTCCTTAATTCATTTACAGATTTAATACCTTACCCATAGCAGCTGAGATAACAATCAAACCATGGCTGCTGTTTCCTGTGACCTATATCAACCACAGAAAAATTTAAAAGAAATAAAGAAAAGACATTAACGAAAGCAGAAACACAAAAACTAAGTAATCCTTGAGGGACAAGAAGTCTCCATTGAACTAGAATCCATGTGCCGGCAGGTGGGGGCACGCCCTGCAGTTGAAACAGGTCTGTACCTGCAAGAGAGGCAGATGACAGAATTGACTGGAGAAAAGGCTTTAAAGTTTGGCCCTTGATTCTTCCAATGTGCCTTGGGATGATGAATTTCTACTATTTGACTGAAGGAATCTGAGGCAGCATTTCAGAGCTTGTATGGCAGGACCACGGGGTAATATCAGGACAGCATCAAAGTTTGGGTTGGATATGGCAGTACAGTCCACAGGCTGTGTTAATAACCATCTGAAAATTCGTTAGTGGATGACTGGCCTTTCTAAATTATCATCTTAACAGGCTATCAGGCATGGACTAAAATAGAATAGAAATATCACACTGAGAAAAGAAATTTTCACACATTGAGGTGAATGTAGCTCTTTTGACCCTTTCCTGTTCACCTATTTCTGTTCTTCTCTAACCTTAAAAGAACCTAATCATAAGAAGGAGATCACTAAGCAATTGAAACTAACTCCGGATTTGTACTATCCTAAGTGCACACCATGCCTTGCCTAACTTGTTGATTCTTTTCCTAGATAAAAAGAAGAAAGAATGAAAAATGAAGCAGTTGAAGAAGGATTAGCTCTCTACTCCCAACAGCCCCCTCAGCAATCCTGCAGGCAGATCACTCCAGCAAGATCACATCTGAAGGGAGAGTCAGCTAGTATGCACGCAAAGGAGAATAAGGTGGAACTCAACCTCCTGCCTTGATGAGTAACTGAGATTCTTCCCCCCAATTTTTCCTTTAAAAACTGTTATGGCTGAGAAGAATCTTAGGAGCTGATCTCTGGATAGGAGTCTACCATCTCCCTAGATTGTTAGCTTTTCTGATTAAAGGACTTTTCGTTTCTACTGAGACTTGCACCTCGAATTATTAGCTTTTGAGCAGCGAGCAGCCGAATCTGAATTCAGTAACAGAAGAATGGACAAGTCATTCTGACTTATACATGACTTAATCTGAATTTTATGCTAACTAAAACAGCCTAATTGGGGCCTATCAAATATATGTTGTACATCTGCTTTAATTATTAAAGAAAAAGGGTGCACTGACCAGAGGTAGAAAATGCCCATGTTAAAAATAAAGATTAAATGCCTCCCTTCCTGAGATGCCAAGGCTGGTACTGCTTTGATGATAAGACTCCCTTCCCAAATGCCAAGTCATACTGATTCACTGTATATGTGCTGATCTATTTTTACTGAAACCTTGAAGAATTGAATCTCCGAATTGTTTGATGTTTTCTGTTCTGACAAGTCATGAACCTGTGCTGAAAACCATGCTTCTATGAAGCAGTTCCTCAGAGTTATCTGAGAAGATGTCTTCCAGGCTATAATAGCCCTCAGTTTGGCTTCAGTAAAACTTTTTTCTATTCCTAGTATAGATTGTTTATTGATTATTTTCGTTGACAACAGCAAATGCACATAAGGACAGAAATTCACTTTTGAAACTTTTGGATTATGCACCTGATGTCAACAAAGAGAACTGTCAAACTAAGGAGCCCCTTTACTAACTCCTCTGGGATTTTGAGGGCCATGGTTGGGGACAGGGATAGATTCATGCCAGAGCAGGAAGGAACCCCAGGCCCTGCCAGCAGTCAGTGTGAGGACTGAGCGGCTCCACTCCAAAGAAGACATGGGATCCCACAGACTCTCCCCGCCATCCTCCTCACCTCAGCATCAGGAGGCTCCAGGCAGGTGTGGCCAGATGAGATGTACCTGCACTTCACACCAGGAGGCTCAGGGAGCTGATGTCTTTGATGTTGAGGCCTTGGCCTCGGGTCGGCAGATGGGAGGTAGACCAGCACCTGCTGGCAGTCAAGGGACGACCCTGAGAGAGGACTGAGAGGAGCACCCACCAAAAAGAGGGGCCCAGAGAGCTCCCGACTGTCAGTCTTGAAGGCCCCAGACATGGCTGCTAGGCTCAGGCCCCAAACACTTCCTGCTGGGGTACCCGAGGGAAGTGAGAGGCACGGTCTGCGCCCAGCGGACTCAGCTCAGCAGAGGGAGAAGCCCCAGGACCCGCTGAGAGCCCACGGAAGGTGCACACGCTCCTCGACCCGCCGGCTCTCCCCCGGAACCCCGCCCCCATGGCCGCGCCCCTGCTGTCCTCCCAGAGGCCCGGATGTGCGCGACCGGAAGCCAAAGCGACGGCCCTGTCACCACACTCAGGGCCTGACGCCATTCCTGAGAGCTGCCGCCCAGGGTGAGCAGAGGGAGGAGCCCCGCGTCCTGTCAGGTGTCCAGGTGTGAGGTATCCTGAGTTACGAAGGCGGGGACACGCCCCCGACACCCCGGGTCCCTTTGCCCCCCAGAAGAGGCGGCCCGCCAGGCCGTGCCCTCCCGCCCCTGCTCTGGGCCCCGGAGGACCCCGCGTGGCTGTTAGGCCCAGAGTCCCCTCACTTCCCCGCGGGGTGCCGGGGAGGAGGCCTTGGTCCCAGGCTGGTGGAGCCCGGCTCAGCTCAGTAGAGGGGGAGCCCCAGGCCCTCCGGAGTGAAGGAGAGACCCTGCGGGAGCACCGAGGGGACCCCACACCCGGGAGCGGGGGCCGCAGACCGTGCTCCTGACAGCGGCCTGGGGGTCGGGGCAGGGCTGAGGGCTGAGGCCGGGCGCCCTCACCTCGTGCTCGGAGAGGCGAGAGGCGGGAGGCGGGAGGCGGGAGGCGGGGCCTGGTCTGAGGGGCTGGCGGCCTGGCAGCACGGGGCGGGGGGTGTTTCTGGGCCTGGGGAGACTCAGGGTGAGTCCCGCAGGCCTGTGAGACCACCCTCCCCGTAACAAGGGCCCCTCGGATCCCTCCCCGACGCCAGCCACTTCCTGCCAGCCAAACACTGAGAAGTGAGGCTGCTGTCTGCGAGGGGAGGGGCTCGAGTGAGGCACGGTGTGGAGGGGCGAGCGTCAGCCACAGGGCCTCGACCTGTCTGCTGCAGGCTGCAGGCTGGGTCACACTCTGGCCGCTGGGGCTCCGCAGTCACCCTCCCTTCCCCCAGATGAGTCTCCAGGAGGTGCTGCCATTGGTGGGAGTGGACAGCCCTCAGGCCAGAGAGAGCAGCTCCAGGCTGCACCAGCGGTCCAGGGAGGACCCCCAGTGAGGACTAGGCCAGTCCCCCACCCTGAAGAGAAGGGACCAGAGAATGTGGCCTGTCCCCTCCTGTCAACCCTTAAAAGCCCAGGAAAGGACTGTCAGGCTGAGACTTCCATCACTTCCTCTCTCAAGTCTAAGGGAGGTTAGACCTCTGTTCTGAAGGGGCAGCCACCGGACAGCGGAAGGGAGGGTCGCGGGCCCTTCAGTGGTGGGCTGGGTGCTCCCCCTTGTCCTCCTCGTGGCTCACATGGGAGATGGTAGAGTCAGCTTGAGAGCAGCAGAGGGGAGGGGGTGGAGTCTTGCCAACAGTTGTCATCCGGACTCTGAATGTGACCGAGAGGAACTACCTCCCCTGCCAGCCCCCACTGTCACCCCAGTAAGGCCCAGGCAGGGCTGTCTGGCTGCGGCCCAAGCCTCAGTCTGACGTCGTCCACAGCGTCCTCAGGGCACAGGCTGACCAGGAGAAGGCAGCCCTGCGGGTCCTGGAGCGGTGCCCTCAAGGACCCTGCAGAGGCGGCCTTGGTGAGAGCCAGGGAGGAATCTCCCTGCTGAGGGTGCTCAGGCATCTCCCTGTCCCTCCTCCAGGTGTCCTCCTCGCCTGCTTCCCTGCCCGCAGTCCTGCCTGCTGCTGTCCCTGACCTGTGTCATCATGCCTCGGGGGCGCAAGAGCAAGTGCCGTGCCCGCATAAAGCGCCACCAGGCCCGGTTGGAGACCCAGAATCTCCAGGGTGCACGGGCCACTGAAGCTGCCGCAGCAGAGGGGGAGACCCCCTCCTCGCCCTCTTCTGTTTCTCAGGGTTCTCCCCCGAGCTCCCCTGCCGCTGGCACTAGCCAGCAGCCTGAGGGAGCCGTGGCCCCCAGCTCTCCCGAGGCGGGGGGTGCGTGCTCGGGGTCTGAGCAAGGTGCCCAGAGCCAAGAGGAGAGGGCCAGCGCCTCCCAGGCAGCATGCTCCGCTCAGAGCTCTCTCAGAGATCCTCTGACCAGGAAGGCGTGCAAGTTGATGCAGTTCCTGCTGGAGAAGTACAAGACCAATGAGCCCATCACGCAGACAGCCCTGCTGAAGATCGTCAACAGGAAGTACAAGGAGCACTTCCCCGAGATCCTCAGGAGAGTCTCTGAGCGCTTGGAGCTGGTCTTTGGCCTGGAGCTGAAGGAGGTCGACCCCAGCAGTCACTCCTATGCCCTGGTCTGCAAGCTGGGCCTCCCCAGCGACGAAAATCTGAGTGGTGATAGGGGGCTGCCCAAGTCTGGTCTGCTGATGACGCTCCTGGGCGTGATCTTCATGAAGGGCAACCGTGCCACTGAGGAGGAGGTCTGGGAGTTCCTCGGTGCGTTGGGGGTCCACCCTGGGAAGAGGCACTTGATCTTTGGGGAGCCCAGGAGGCTCATCACCAAAGATCTGGTGCAGCAGAAGTACCTCGAGTACCGCCAGGTGCCCGACAGCGATCCTCCCCGCTATGAGTTCCTGTGGGGCCCGAAGGCCCACGCTGAAACCACCAAGATGAAAGTGCTGGAGGTTCTGGCCAAGATCAATGGTACGGTCCCCAGGGCCTTCCCCAAGCTGTATGAGGAGGCTCTGAAAGATGAGGAGGAGAGAGCTGGGGTGAGAGCTGCGGTCAGGGCTGCAGCGCGTGCCAAGGCCCGTGCATGTTCCAAGGCCAAGTCCTGCAGCTCCTCCCAGGTCTAGGGAAGCCGGGGCAGCTTGTTCACTTTGTGTTTAAGAGATCAGCCAAGCGTCTAAGTAGTGCATGGTAGTACAGGTCCAGGGGACAAAATGTAAATGTTCCTATAATTTTAAGGGAGCATTCAACCTTTTAAGTAATAGGGTCGTGGGGTGGTGGTGGTTTTAACAAAATATGTATCTTTTTTTCCCATTTAACACATGAGTAACAGGTAGTTAGAAATAGGTGATAGGTAGGTACCTGGATGATAGATGATAGAGATGCTTAGTATTTTTTCAAATGTTATTACTTTTAATCTATGGTTTATTTTGCTTCAGTATATAAATGTATGAATGACATGACTCTAATACTTTTTGCTGTTTAAAAGTTTGAAAGTTACCATTTTAGTATTTGTAAAATAAATTGAAATATGGAATATTTCGTTAATGATCCAAATAAGATAAAATGCATGATATTGGAACAGGATTTTCATGGAAATATTAAAGTATCCAACAGTAAAATTTGGGGGATCACAGAATGGAAGGAAAAAATAAATAAAAATTTTTAAAAATTACATGTTAAAAAATTGGTCTGCTTATTTCTTTTACTGTTTTTTTTTTGTAATATTTAAATATATCTACCTGGATATGCTTTGCTTATTAAAGAATGTTTGTTGTAGAACATTGCATATTCTCTGATACCTACTGGATTAAGAAAAAGTCCGGCAGATTGATATTTTGGGGTTCAAAATAAGTATGATAACTGCCGATTATTAATCTCCCCCTATTTCCTAATCAGTTTGCCATGTACTTTATAATACAGTGTGTATACTCCAATCTTCCTACAAGATAGGGCTTAGCAGTCTCCCTTCACAGATTAATAACTTACAAATTTCTCTAGTCACAAGTGTGGTGAAAGATAGAGCTGGGACTAGATCCCTGGTTTAGATTTGTCTAAAGTGCACATTTTTCCAGTCCTCTCAGTCTGAGTTCGACTCTGTGTCTCTTCATTCACTTTTTCCCACCCTCACTGCTCCAAAATGTATCTCAGGGAATAAAAAGAAGGACTCTATATACAAAGTTGTAGGTTGGAATATTATAATCAGAGCAATAAGAATATCAAAATAAATGAGAGGTATGAATACAGAAAGAAAGGGATAATATTCAGTGATAATATGGTCATTTTTATATGCAAAGTCAGTTAACCTCAACAGGCAATTGTAGCTAGATGATGCAAACTTCGCTTCTTCCCAGGGGGTCTCAGAGAATTCGAGGGACTTGGTATGAGGGGATAGCTTTAATTCAAGACATGGAGGATACTGAGAGACGATTGAGGATTGACCACCGACCTGGAGCAGAAGGAAGCCACAAAGTGCCACCATCTCCTAGCCCTGGGAAGCCCTGGACTAGGGTAGATATGTCACCTCATTTCTAGCACAGGGGACTCAATGACGTGAGGGTGTTGGTCTGAGTCTGGAGGTCTCTGGGGGTGCTGAGGGAGCAATCCACATGCTGACTGAGTATTAAGGGGGCCATCAACCTCAGAACAGTGGGGTCCCACAAAGAGTCTCATCCTTGCTACCAAACCAGGGAGGATGTGGATGGGTGGACACATGTAGTTCATGCTTTCTTTTACCTCTGAGGTCTCAGGAAAGTGAGGACTTTAATCTGATGTGAAGTGTCTCAGGTTAGCAGGAGGATTTCTAAGTTGTACCAGGAGTCAAGGGAGGGCATCCTGAGAACTGTGGGGACCAACCACCTCATATCGTTGGGGGTGTCCAGAATCTTCCTTATTGCCAGCCCTGGGAGGTCCCAGGCAGAGATATCAGAAAGATATTCCCATCAGTCCTCACTCAGAGGTAACAGAAGTGAAGATCTTGTCTGAGGAGGGTAGTTCCAGGTCAGCAGAAGGAGAAATTTTGGGCTCTCCTGTAAGTCCAATTTTGGATCCTGAGTGAGGACCTAGAGTGAGACCACCCAGTACAGGGTCTGAGCCTGTTTTGAGCTGTGGTCATATGAGGTGATCTTCAATTCCTGCTATCAGGTATCAGGGAGGTGCAAGTCTTAATTACGAGGGGACAGGTCCACAGAAGGGGAGCCCCAGGCCCTGCCATCATTCAAACCAACAAACCTCAGTGAGGACTGAAGAGTCCACCTACCCCTGGATAGAAAGACCATCAAAGAGTCCAACCTTGTTCTTTTTTTCAGCCTTGGAGGCCCAGGGCAGGGCTGTCAAACTGAGGATCCCTCTCACTTCATACCATCTCCAAAGGAGGTGAGAGTCTCAGTCTGAAGGTGCAGCAACTGATCCACAGAAGGGAGAGTGTCTTATGTGGCGCCAAGGTTGAGACTTTGAATCATACTGAGGACCCAAAGAACCCAGGACAGAGAGGGCTTCACAGAACTGAGCAGCAAAGGAAAGTCCAGGCCCTGCCAAGGGTTGATATGATGGTTTCAAATGTGAACTGAAAGGAACCCCCACTCCAAACCAAAGGCGCCTCGTTGCTAACACCTGCTGCCATCCTAGTCAGCTCCAGGCAGGGCTGGCCGTCTGCAGCCTAAGGCTCACTCTAACTTCCTTCACAGGGTTCTCAGAGGGCAAGCTGACCAGAAGAACAAGAGCCTTGCAGGTTCCTAGAGCAGGGCCCTTAAGGAAACCTGCAGACGTGGCCTTCTTTAAAGACAAAGTGGAATCTCTATGCTGAAGGTTTTGACACCATCTCATTCTCCTTCCTCCAGGTGCTGGCATCACCTACTTTCCTGCCCACAATCCTCTTGCTGACCTTGCCTCAGGATCAGAAGAGTAAGCTCTCTGCCGAGGCCCAAAGTGAGACCCAGGGTCCCACGGGTATTCAGACAAATGTGACACAGCAGAAGAGTCCCCCCCCCCTTCTCTCCTGTTCCTGAGGGTGCTCCCCTGAGCCCTCCTGCTTCTGTCATTCTCCAAGAGTCTCAGAGAGCCCCATCTGTCACCACTGCTGCTGCAGGTGTTTCACGCATAAATACAGATAAAGGTGCCAAGAGTCAAGATGAAGAAAGTACAAGCACGTCCCAGGTCCCAGCCTCCACGGAGAGCACACAAAGATCCTTTCACCAGGAAGGCAGAATTGTTGATAATTATAAAATGAAAGAGCCTATTCTGAAGGCAGACATGTTGAAGACTGTCAAGAGAAAACACAAGGATCGTGTCCTTCAGATCCTCAAGAGTCTCTAAGAGAATGAAGCTGGTCTTGGGCCTTGACTTGAAGTAAACCCCACTAATCACTCCTAAGGCCTAGTCAGCAAATTGGACAACAGCAATGATGGGAATCTGAGTGGTGACAGAAAGTCACCCAAGACTGGTCTGGCAAGTTTCCTGGATGTGATCTTCATGATGGGTAATCATGTCACTGAGGAGGAGATTCAAGAATTCCTGAAAGTGCTGGTGATACATGATGGCAAAAGGTACTTCATATCTGGCGATCCCCAAAAGCTCACTACCAAAGATTTGGTGCAGGAAGAGTATACCAGCCTGGAATGTCAGTCCTGGAATACCAGCAGGCACCCAACAGTGATCCTTCCCACTATGAATCCCTGTGGGGAGCCCACACTGAAACCAGCAAGATGAGAGTCCTGGGGGTTTTGGCCAAGGACAATGATACTGTCTGTACTGTTTTCTGACAATTGTATGAAAAGGCTTTGAAAGATGAGGAACCGGAGCGTGGGCTAGACCTGCAGCCAGGGCTAGCACTGTTGTTTCAAGGCCACGTCCAGCAGCTTCTCCCACATTTAGTGAAGAGTGAGGCAGATTTTTCACTTTGTGTTTGAAGAGAATAGTGAAACTTCTAAGTAGTGGAAGGCAGAGATGGGTAGAGGTAACAAAATGTCTATCTTTTTACATTCCTGTCCAACATGAGCAACTTGTAGGAGTGTGTGTGTGTGCGCGCGCGCGCACGTGTGTTTCAGCTGTTTCTTTTAATAGATGGTACATAAAGCTCAGAATCTAAGTTCATGAATAACAAACATCACTGTTTTATTGTTACTTATTAGGTTTAAGTGTTAGAGTTTTGGCATTTATTAAAAAATGTTTTAAAACTTCTGTATTTTATATTATCCAGAACAAGATAACATGGTATTGGCATAGGGGTTTTCATGGAATTGTGAAAAAACTCCATAGGAAAATTAGTTGGAATCCCACAAAGCAAAGAAATAGAACAGTAAATGGTGTTAAATTAATGGTTTGGCTTATCTTTTTAAAAAATCTTTCTAAAATTATATATAAAATGCCTGGACTTTTCTGCTTATTCAAGAATGTAGGAGAAATAAAATCATAATATATTAGAGATCCTGCTCACTGTCTGTCTAATTCCCAAGTAGTAGTTGAGCAAATGCTCTTTGGAAGTCTTCATGGGAATATTGGGAATGGTAAGAAAAAGAAGACTGAGGCTCTGTTCATAAAATTATAGAGTCTAGGGGCTGCTGCCACGTAAGGAGGATGGTGAGATATACTCTAAAACCTAAAGGTCAACTAAAAAGAAGGTGTGAGGAGGAGGTTCCAGATGTGAGCAGTCAAGTGTAAGTCACCTCAGGCAAGGCAGTTTGGGGCTGAGCCACTGCAAGTCCTCAAAAGGGAGGTCATTTTAGGTAAGGCAGAATGAGGGGCTAGGTGACGCTCCAAGAATTATGAGGAAAGGGCAAGTCTTAGGTTGTGTATCAGAGAGCTGAGAGACTGAAGACTGGAATGGAAAAGTGCTCTTAACAGCTTCTTTGGGATGGTGGGTAAACCTGAGCGGAATCTCCACCCGGGGCAGAAATGGAAGAGGCCCTGTGCTCCTGTCCCAGTTCAGGTGAACAGAGGGCACAGACTAAGTGTTTTATGTATATCACATCTAGGCAATGTCTAAGAAACAACCCCTGAAGTGAGATGTCAAGAAACCACTGAGCTCACACTCTGCCTTGGATGGGGAGAGCCAGAGCCCATTCCATTAAAATGGTGCTAAAATTAGGTTATCTTGAGTGTACATTTTCAAACTCTAATCTAGGGTTTTGGTGGTAGTGAAATAAATGAAAATGGGGTGGTTTGGATAGAAACCCAGCTGGGAGGGAGGGAAGTTGTTCCTCCTTGTCACAAATTCTAGAACCACTGAGTTGTCTCTAATTGGGGAAGATTCCCTCACACTGAAATTAAATAGCATATCCTCAAATGGGAAAATGTACTTAGTTTTACATGCTAGGCAGCATTTTGGCTATTTCTGTGTTCTCTGTACAAGAGTGCTACATATTCTCTGATATGTCCTGGTTTCAAAAAAAAAATCCAAAGAGTGTGGGTGGTATTGCCTGGGATCAAAATAATCAGAGTAACACCAGTCAGAATGGCCATCATTAAAAAGTCCACAAACGATAAATGCTAGAGAGGGTGTGGAGAAAAGGGAACCCTCCTACACTGTTGGTGGGAACAAAGTTTGGTGCAGTCGTTATGGAAAACAGTATGGAGATTCCTCAAAAGACTAAAAATAGACTTGCTCTATGATCCAGTAATCCCACTCCTGGGCATATATCCAGAGGGAACCTTAATTCAAAAAGATACCTGCACCCCAATGTTCATAGCAGCACTATTTACAATAGACCAGACGTGGAAACAACCTAAATGTCCATCGACAGATGACTAGATAAAGAAGTTGTGGTATAGTTATACAATGGAATACTACTCGGCCATAAAAAAGAATAAAATAATGCCATTTCCAGCAACATGGATGGACCTGGAGATTGTCATTCTAAGTAAAGTAAGTTAGAAAGAAAAAGAAAAATACCATATGATATCACATATGTGGAATCTAAAAAAAAAAAAAAAAGACACAAATGAACATATTTACAAAACAGAAACAGACTCACAGACATAGAAACCAAACTCACGGCTACCAGGCGGGGAAGGGCATAGGGAGAGATAAAATGGGAGTTTGAGATTTGCAAATACTAACTACTATATATAAAATAGATAAACAAGTTTCTACTGAATAGCATGGCAACTATATTCAGTATCTTGTAGTAACCTATAATGAAAAAGAATATGAAAAGGAATATATATATGTACATGTATGACTGAAACATTATGCTATACACTTTATATGTCTCTAACATTTCATTTTCCCTTTTGTTTCTTACATATAGAATATAGTTAAAATTATTCTTTTGATGTCATTATCTACTCATTCTATCATTCATATCATTTCTAGATCAATTTTTACTAATTTTTATTCTCCCTAGTGGATGTATGTTCCTGCTTCTTTGCATGCCTGGCAATTTTTGACTGGAAGCAAAATATTGTATATTTGGTCTTGCCCACACTTATCCAGCACAAGTGTGTTAGACACTGCTTTTTTCAAAACATACATATTCTTGAGCTTTATTCTATGACTCAGGTGAATTTCTTAGAAAAAGTATGATCTTTCCAATTCTTGCTATTAAGGCTTGTTAGACATTGTCAAAGCAGCATAAATCTAGGACTAATCTTGCATCATTACAGAGACAAACCACTTCTGAGTACTCCCTGATGCCCTGGGCATGACATGATTTTCTGCTCTGGTGGGAGCAGCAAGTCCCCTATGTGGACTCTGGAATTCTCTCTCTGTGTAGCTCTCTCCCTCTGGTACTTACTTTGTCCAGTGAACTCGAGCCCCTGGTCCACCTCTGACCCTAGCCTTATCTCCTGAACTCTGAAAGGTGACAAGGTTTCCCCTGAGCTCCCTGTCCCTGGGCTGCGGGCTTCAGGCAGTAAGCTGGGGCAATCCTAGGCTCACCTCATTTGTTTTCCATGTCTTAGGAGTCACTGTCTTTCCTTGTCAGATGTCCAATGTATTGAAAATGGTTGTCATATATGTTTTGTCATTTTGTCTGTTTTCTTACTCGTTTCAGCCATGTGGCTAGATCTATTTCCTGTCATTCCATCTTCTCCAGAAACATACGTAGCATAATCCAAATCTAAAACCTAAATTTTTATGGCATACAAATGTCCCCAAATAGCAAGCCAACCAACATTTAAAACACATTAGAATAAAAATTTGGATGGAAAGACTATGGGAGACACACACACGTATGTGAGTGTATATTATGTGCATGTGCATATATATATATATATTTATAGAGACACATTTATGTATTAGTAGGAGAGTATAAACCTTCAGAGCAAAATATCAACAATGTTCCTCTCCTGCTTGTGGAAAGGTACATAATTACTTATTTTTATTATTTATGCTTTCAATCTTTTCCAATACTGATAAAACACATATGCATTTCCTTTATAATTATGAAATACTATAAATATTCAAAATATGATTTAGATACTTGCATTAGTCAGGGTTCTCCAGGGAAACAGAACCAATAGGATATATATATATATACACACACATACATATATACATGAAATAAAATATGATTTATATATGTAGAATATACTATATAATATATTTAAATATATATGTTCATGTACACACATAGAAAGAGTTATTATAAGTAATTGGCTCACATGATTATGAAGGCTGACAAGTCTCAAGATCTTCAGGGTGTGTGGACAAGCTGGAGACAGGAGAGCAGACGGTTTGGGTCCAGTCTGAAGGTCAGCAGGCTTGAAACCCAGGAAGAGCTTATGTTTCTGCTCTAGTCTGACAACACGGAAAAAACAATGTCACATCTCAAAGGCAATCAGGCAGGAGGAATTCTCTATTACTCAGGGGAGAGTCAGACTTTGTTCTGTTCAGTCCTCCAACTGATGGTATGAGGTGCGCCCACATTAGGGAGGACAATCTGCTTTACTCAGTCTACCAATTTAAATGATAATCTCATCCAAAAACACTCTCATGGAAACACCCAGAATAATGTTTGACCATGGACCCCCATGGGCCAGGTGAATTGACACATAAATTTAACCATCATGACGCAGAAAATAAACACACATCTTCTGGCTTATTTACTCCTTCCATAATTAGGGAAAAAAATTAAAATCTAAGTATTAGGCTATAGCCATTCAACCAACTTAAAGGACCCCTTCCAGAAAAAAGTTCTAAGTTATTTTTAAAAGCAGAAATTATATTTATATATATATATATATATACATATATATACACACACATATATATAATTCTCCCTGATGTAATTGGATTCAATATGTATATGGAGGACTGTATACAACTAATATTGGCAGCAAGAAATAACACTGATCACTTTTGGTATTATAAATGTCGTATTTATATGCTGTCCAAGCTCTTATAAAGAAATTGTGCTATTTAAAAATATGTGATTTTTTTCATTGCTGCCATTAATTCTAAGTAGTGACTGAAAATGTACCTTTTTTACTTAGTGATTTTCACTAGGACAATGGAAGATAAAACAAATTTTCCTTCATAGACCATTTATTATTCAACATAGCGTTTCTTACATTAACACGTGAGTATCTTTCACAAAGTAAATATCATGTAAACGGACCTGGGATTCAAGACTTTCTTAATTCTTCTCTACTATAAATGCTGTTACCTTCCCAGGTGTTAGCTACCTCTCACATACTTATTTTCTGGTCTCAACATTTTTCTGTTACAAACTTTTCATTAATAAATTGTCCTGATAACAAAGACATTAAGGATTTTGCTCACATTGATATAACTCCATATTATTTCATGCCCAAGTAATTTCTCCCCATAGTATTATCTGTCCCATGTATTTTCTTTTCCTTTTAAAGGAATCATATTCTCTCTTCTCCAGTGGACATTTTTTGATCTCTTTGTTTTTTGAACCATGGCCTTCTTTCTGTAACTCATTAACCCTTAAGTTTTACCAAGTGCTTTTGATCCAAAGGTGATTCTGCAGATTTTCCGTTATAGAAGACAAATACATGTTAGTGTGCAGTGCAATTCTCACAGTATTTTTCCCTTTCCTTTTAAAAAATGTGCTCACATTCTTCAAAAAAAGGTTAAAAAGAATGAATAGACACTAGTATTTTCCCTAATACCATTTTATATTTCAACCAGCATTTCATCCTCACAAATAAAAATCCTTCCTTCTTTTTTTCACTTTTATCATCTTGTTTCTTTCTTATGCCTCTGCCGCAGATCTAAATGATTTGCTGCCCCATTGTTATTTCTAAATAGTTACACATTACTGCTGGATCATAAAGCAGTTGTTATTATTCTACATGATTATAATATATGTTCTGTCATTTTCGCCCTTTCGGCAATTCCTGTATTATACATTCCTTGCTGAACATGGAGAGTTTCTTATACTTTTAGCGATATCAAAACCCACTTCTGCTTAATATTCTGTTTTCTGAGTTTCTCAGACAGACATTAGATATTCAGCTTCTGTGTCCCTGAACATCCATCTCTCAACAAGCAAATTTCCTAACTCTTCTGCATTTTACTCTGATCTGAACATCAAGTTATAGTGATCCTCACACCATCTAAAGTTACATTTCTCTTTTATATCTCTATTCTTTGAAAAATGTTTCTATGCCATTTTCTTATACTTTTTCTCTTCCCCTTTATAATACTACTTGATTTATTCATGAATATAATTGTGCCCCATTAGTCCCAGAAGCATTTAAGGATGTTTACATAAAAAAGACTTTACAGTAAGATAATAAGAATTTAAAATATGAATGATTAAAACAATATTTTTTAAACGAGAGTATAACTGGCAACAAGGAGGTAATCTGCCAAATGTTGGTTGTGTAGTTCTTTTTGTTTGGGTCTTAAATTTGGTGCTACCCTTTCTAACATCCAATGCAAAAAGGAGATAAAAATATGACAAGTAATTTACAAGGCCCATACTAGCACAGCTCTTTTTCATACTTCAAGAAGTGAGAGAGACAGAGACAGAGACAGAGACAGAGAGAGACAGACAGACAGACAGACAGAAAAATTTCCCCCTTGGTTCCTTAAACATAATAAGAAGAAACACTGTAACTGATATACACTGTTCTCATCTCGTCCTTACAGTGAATACAGCAGAAGTTTCACAGGTATCCCAGATACACAGCTTTCTGCTAGACTGGCCGGTTTCAGAGGCTCAGAGGAATGCATGGACTGTGTATGTTTCTAGCCCACCTGCCTTCCTGTGTTATGTTTCTCCTGCTCTGCTGAGCTTTTGAAGAGACTCCTAATTTAATCTTTTTTTGCTTTATTTTCTTCTTCCTGTGTCCTCCTATGTTAGCCCCATTCTCCCCCATCTTGGGAGAGTTCTTAGTGTCTCTTCTGATAGACGAGTCTCCCTCCCACCATAAAGTTTCATAAATGTTTTCAGAATCTGAAAGGACTTAAGCTAGAGTCTTCATTCCCCTTATTGTACAGATGGGGAAACTGCATCCTAGAAAAAGGTTAGGGGGCTATGGATAATGAAGGCATAAAGCTAAATCTTCACCATTGTAATAACTGTGAATTTATACATTTGAAAAAATTTTAAATGATTTTTACTAGCCATTCCAACAGTCTTCACATGATCTGTAATAAAATGTAAACCTCATTTTACTATTTGAGACATTACTGTTGAATGATGAGATGTCTATGTTACTAAGAGTGTTGCATCCATTGCTGGCAAATGCCAACAAAGTAAGATGGCTAAACCATAAAGGGAGCAAGCAATCTGGATTATTTCCCTGTATTATCTTTTGTTTTGTTTTTGTTTTTTGGAAAAGCTGTAATAGTCTCCATTTAGCAGATATTTTTTCCTTTCTGTCCTCTACTTTGAACTTTTCCACCAATCACAAACCATAGATTACTCCTTATCTCTGCTTCTATGTTCATAAGCAATTGTATTATATCCCACTGCCTTTGTATCTCTCCACATTTCATTTCAAATCATTGCCTCTATCAGAAGCATATTCTAATCAGGTGGCCCAGTCAACTTCAATGGGCTCAGAAATGCTGTCTCATAAAAAGAGAAAAATTGGACACTGGTGGACACTATCAATTGTACCAAGAGTTGTAGTCATCCTATTTATTTTAAACTCTTTTATATAAAATAATTTTAGACTCACAAAGAAGTAAAAATAGGGTTCTCATGTACCCTTTTCCCAGCTTCAACTTAAGATATCAGTTTACATAGAATAATGCAGTCATCAAAACTCAGAAAGTGATATTGGCACAATATCATTAAGTAAATCGCAATTTAATTCAGATTGCAAACTTTTAAAATGCATCTATTTGACAGGGGGGTGGTTACAGTTTTATAATTTTTTTAGCATACATTGATTCATGCAATCACTACCACAATCAGGATACCAAACTGTTCCATTGCCACACAGAAAGTCTCTAATGCTCCCCATTTGGAGTCACATTTCTCCCCAAAACTTAAAATCTGACAACCATGGACCTATTCTGCATCACTATAATTCTGCCATTTTGAGAATGTAAATAAATAAATGGA